>NC_133654.1:146308375-146464721 GCF_009905375.1 Apium graveolens | reverse complement strand
TAGGGTAATTTTGGGGGACATCTGTTTATCGGTAATAGTAATCGGCATTGGAGAGGAACGCTAGAGAGGCACGACATCAACCACTCACCAGCATTCATAGCTTGGATGATAGACCTCCGAAAATATTTAAAGGGGTCTGTTGATATTCTTCAGGGAAAGAGGTCAAGATGGGTGCATCATCTTCATAACGACGTGTTGGTGATAACTATACTTATTGGATTATGAATGTGCATCAAGTCTTCCTGGACAACGGAAGCTCTGCGAAATCTTGTACTATAGCACGTACAAGAAATTGGGTTTCCCATATATTGATATGAATTTTAAAGATGCGCATGTCTATGGTTTTAACCGGGGAAGCAGTAAGGTTATGGGTTCGAGTAGACTTCCTGTCACACTTGGGGAAGGAGCTATGTCCATTACTCAATGATAAAATTTAAAGTGTTGGATCAAGAATCCGTGCATAATATACTGGTGGGCAGACCTTGGTTCAGCCTTTAGAGTAATAACCTCGATACATCACTTAATGATAAATTCCCTACGCCTAACAGAGTGGGCACCTGAGAGGACACTACGCCATAATGCTCAATGCTATGCTTTTTTTGAGTGTTGCAAGAAAAGCGTTCTGTTAGGTATGGTTTTTGCGTAATCTTCTCCAACACTAGTCAAAATATTGCATTAAACATAAATGTACTGTTTTGGTAAAAATTTTGTGTTGTGATGTGCAACACCACGTTAAGCGTTGTATTATATTAAATTATTTTTTGAGATTTAAAAAAGATATATTTCAAAGCAAATACAATAACTTTAACATTTTAGTCATTTATTTCCTTAAAATATAAAATGTAATATTTTTATTTAATTTACATATTTAGACATACATTTTATATAGTTTAATCATTTTAAATTTTTGTAAAATTAAAATTTTGAAAATTAAAAAAATCTTAAACA
The DNA here is from genome assembly GCF_009905375.1 of Apium graveolens. NCBI lineage: Eukaryota > Viridiplantae > Streptophyta > Magnoliopsida > Apiales > Apiaceae > Apium > Apium graveolens. The sequence continues at coordinate 146,463,773 of NC_133654.1, read as the reverse complement.
ATAAATATTTTTTAATCAAATATAGGATTTTTGTTTAAGAATTTCATCATATTAAATTATTTTTGAGATTATTCGATGACCTTTGAGTTCTTCAGATGAGTACTCTGATTCTAGAAGCTTCTGTACTTGTATATGATATAGTTTTTTCTAATTTATTAATTATAAAATATGTGTAATTTCTGATCAAAATTTGGTCAATTTGACTGAAAAACTCAAAACAAAACTATTATTTTGAGATGGATATAGTATTTTTTTAAAAAATGTTTTTTTTAAGTCCTAAATTTTAAAATAATTCCGAATTATAAGTTATATATTATAAGAATACACTTATTCTAAACATTATATTGACATAAAAAGACAATCCTAATACAAATTAATAATTACAAATACTTGTCCATGAAAATTAAATGACATTCAACCCCTTATCCCGTCACATTCCAACTTTTTCCCCCAAACGAGAAGAAAATCAGGTTAAACTTAACTATGGCTTTTGACTATTGTAAATTTTTAAGCCCAGTAGGTAATCTGGGCCCTAAATAAAGCCTTAATAAAGACCTAAAGAGATACACTCACAGCCGAATGTCCAGTAAAACAAGAATAAACAGATGGAGGTTCTTAAATAGATAGTCTCTATCAAGAGATGGTATAATAGCTGAAGAAGTGCAACTATTATACAGAAGGTAAGATAGTACCATTAATACTGATGGAGGAACAAGGTGCAAATCAAATCTGAGAGAAGATGATGATCCTCGAAGGGAAAGCTCCACACGATCAGATGATACAGGAAAACCAGGATCCGCCATTGCTGTTGTCCTGGAATCACGTCGCAAGTTAAGAATCCCAAATCCAATACGAACCGTACCAGAGACCCTACTCACAATCGCATCAACCTCACAACATCTTATCTTTCTATTTCCTAATCCTAATCCTAACCCTCTAACCCAATCCCACAATCTAGGCTTGTTTCAGTGACTTATAATCTGTAGCTCTGATACCACCTGTGACGTCCTCCAACCCGGTCAGAGTTTGGGGTCCACACACACATACACAATATATAATTCTATAAAAGAGATATTATTATAATGACCCTGCTTCACAAAACCACGGATCGCAACAGGTTAAAGTATGAAAACAGCCACACCTTAATTTTTATTACACGTACCAAATCCAACTCATTTAACTTAAATTGATAATAAATTATTCTTACAATCTTACTATCTTACTACCTCCATAAGCTTTGCTAGCTCGAACCAACTCAATCTGAATCCTAGCTCGTACATTGAACTGGGAACCTCGCTATCAACCGTAACCCCTTTTTAACTGTAAATACATAAAAATTCGCAAGAGTGAGCTAACTAGCTCAGCAGTCATAATAACGATAAGTGAGGTTAAACAATGATCAAGTGAGACGATTCAGATGAATCAAGTTTTCTTTTTAACTAATCATTAGAATTGGATATTCATTTTAAGTTTTTAAAAACCAAGGTTAGGCTGCTGATCAGTCACGCACTAACCCCGAGCAAGCACACCGCACTGCTCTTTACTGGATCCAAGGCACACATTGCCTAACTTGACCATTGGTGGTCTGACCACGAATCTGGTCCACATATATAAAACTATCCAATCCTAAAGCAGTTCAATACGATAACAATATGATTCAATAAAACAAGATCATAATCAATAACGTTAAACATTTGCATAAAACTAGGAAATTCATGGATATCTCAAGGGTATAACAGGTATGTTAAGAAATAGTTTTCAGTTGTACAATGTCATGGTATTTGCAGTAATGATTTTTCAAGATATGGTTCTTTGATGTTATTAAAATGATTGGAGTATAAAAGTTCTGTGTTTTCAAATATTCTCTTTCAGTGTTTGGTGTTGGTAGTTATACCTTGGGAGGAGTATTATATTTGTATGGTTTGGTGCCTGAGGATCAATTAAGGACGGATTACAAAGAATAAGGCTTATGGCTCAAGATCAAGAGAATCAGGATTCAAGGTTAAATATTTTTAAAAACCCTTGCAATACAAAACAGGAGTTGTGTTAAATAATAACACTGTTTGAAACGTTCGAAATAATTGCAATATATCTGAAGAAATTCGGAAGTACTTGCCTTACAAGGCTTTACAACTATTACTGTCAACTCTGACCCGACTTTGCTATTCAAGGCTCTAACGTCCAACCGCTATATCCCATTGGATTCGATTTCGACACTCAGGTCTTCCTGTTGAAACTCTATTGAGTTTCGTCGACTGATCACTAGGTTATCTTTAGTCCATCGTCCACTTTCAGGTTCTCGACCTATAACCTACAGGTCGAAATCCCTACGTTAGACGTCTAAGTAGCTTGACATATCCTCCGATACTAATTCTTACCCAATGATATTCAAACCCGACTCGTATTATGTACATATTACAATACATAACACACCCACAGTCAGGGTTTCACGTTCTCGAGAAATCGGTTTGGTGTTCCTTTCAGAAAATACGTATACTCATTATTTTACGAAATTAGGGTTATTAGGTTTTAACAAACATTCACCCCACATACAATCACGTTCCGCACAGAATAGATTATATACTGTTTATACACTCTTTCGACGTTCCGATTATTAAAGGGTATGTCCCGATTTTCCCGAATTTAATTTCCAAAAATTCGGGCAACCGCACCTCCTCTTTTATCGCCTACCCGTCGAACAACTCGACGTCAAATCACAAACCAATCCATTCAGTCAAACCAATCACGCCATCCCATTAACATTCCCAACCACCGTGCGATTTTCCAACTAATTATTATTTACATCTTATATTTTTTTTTATTCACGATTTGCATTTTAAATTGTATTTTTGTATTTTAAATTATAGGACTCAGAACACGTCATCACTGTACACCATCCACTCGTAAATAGTCCATCACGACGTTGGCAAAATTCCGCGGTACCCAATCAATTCCCCGGGTTTCCAACGCGTAACTTCGCCGATTAACTTTAATAATTTCTCACACAAATTCTTTATATCACGAAATTGCTCAGACAAATTCTCTGCAGAAAGTAATTAAAGAAACCCATCAATACGCGAATAACAGGGAGAATACACAGTACACAGAGACATAACACCACACAACTGCACGTGCACACGCGCAGACCACCAGCAACACACACTTAACGTACACATATATATACAGAATACATATATGTAATATGCAAAACGGAGTAGCAGGATGCCAAGCCGGAGTAATTAACCGGAAACGAACCGGAATTCAAGGAACGAGACGACAACGCGACGCCGACGACAGCCGGACTGAAGAAGCGGTGAAATTGCCGAAAGTGAAGAACAGAGGGGAGGGGATGTTGAGAGATTACCGTGAAGAGAGAAGTGAGGTTGCGCGAGATTGAAAGATTTTAGACAGAGAGACCATCGATTGTAGAGAAGAGACGAGGTGAAGAACGGGTCATCCCATGTTTATTTATATATAGTATTTTTTCGAATTATGCTGCTTATGCCACGTATCAGTTGAATTAACGAGAAATCAACACGTGTCCTGCTCAACGCTTTGCGCCGAAAATTTTAAAATTAACGAATCAAGGTGCGAATAAAACAGCCCCCGAAAATTACAAAAAAGTTTTAAAATATCATTAGTATCCCTGGATTTTATAAAAACATAAGTTTCTAATTTAAAATAATTTATGAAACGCATGTATACCTGTATTTCACATTTAACGAACTGAGGTGTACTTAAACAGATTCAAAATCATGAAAATAGTCTTAAAATATTACAAATATCCCAAGTTAATAAAAAACGTAATTTCGAAATTTAAAAAAAAATTGAAACGCAATTTATACCCGTTTTTTATCAGTAACGAACAAAGCGCGGGTGGAAATTATCCTGAAAATTCCTAAATAATTTTAAATTCTCGAAAGATTTCAACTTAAATAAATATGAGTTTCATAATTTTTAAAGATTTCCATAATTAAATATGGATTTTATCATTAACACACTCAGAAAATCATATAGGCTAAATAATTGAGAAGTTGATTTCTAATTTTTATAAATCCTAAAAATAATTATTGTAATTATAAACCATGAAAACAATTTTAGAGACATTTCAAATATTTATGCAATTAAATTTGCACTAAATTCACTTTTAAAGTGAAAACAATTCACATCCATAATTAATCGCGCGGACAACCCGGTACACTATAATTCACATATGGATACTAATGATAACACTAGCGGTCAAAACTAACACACATATCTTATTTATTTATTAATTTCCATAATTGTACAATTAAATAGTTCAAAAGAATACATAGTCGTTATATCCTTCCCCCTTTAAAAAGATTATGTCCTCAGAATCTGGTCTAGTTACACAAGTGGGATATTTGTCAAGCATATCTCATTTTAATTCCTAAGTAGACCCTTCTACTTGAGGGTTCAAACGGACTCACAATAGGTATGCACTCATTTCCAAGGACTTGCCTTTGACGATCAAGAATTTGGATTGATCACTATATGCAGAATAACTTGAACAGAGCCCCATTGGCTCCTGATCAATCATTTAATCCAAACTCTATACTTATCACTGTAACATTGACAAGTAAAACATTAGGTGTACACACAGGTGTGACGGTCATATCATTTATGAACCACTTTATCTATATTTATCAATACCTCGAATGGTTCACTAATTTTAGGACTTAGCTTGTCCCTTCTATTCAAATTTATCCAGTCTTTTTCAAGACGACACTTTTACTAACACTACTGGTCCTATTTCTATCCATACTTTCTTTCAATACAATTTCGTCTTCTTTCTTTGTCCCTCCAAGCTGCTTCAATCATATCACTATGCTCTTGGTCTGCCGATTTAACTTAGAATTTGATAACTTTCTTTCTCTCACTTTATTTTAATAGAAATGGGGACCTACACCTTGCGTTTATATGAAGCTTGGTAAAGTGGCATTCCAAAGATGATATCACTGATAAATGATCATTCCAATGTTTCCTTAAACTCAACCTTTCAACATATTTTACAGTTCCTGACCATTTCCGTACTTTGACTCTTCGTTTAAGGATGTTAGGCGGTGCTCGTTTCAACTTGGTTTTCAAACATTTAAACATTTCTTACTCCTTTTCATTAGTTAAGGCTAAAATAATCTCATATATTCACGTATTATCATCTTAAGTATTTGAACTTCAGATTCCATTTTTTTCCATTCGTCTATTAACTCCTCGTGGTCTTATATACATCCAATCCTTTCTGTCAGCATGAGGCATCTGCTACCATATGGCTTTGCTTTGCTTAGGTAGTTGTTAATGGATTAATTCAGAATCTTTTGTTAACCTTAGTCAGAATTTCATTCTTGAAAACTCAACGTATAGTTCTTTCCTTCTGATTTTTGGAGAAAAATCCTTGGGTATTCCACACATACTTTCTTATTCCTTGAATGGCTGAGGATGTTATTAATAAATACAATTTACTTATCTGAGTACTCCTTATCCAATATATTTCTTAATTCCTTATAGCCACTGTTACGCTTGTTATTTCACATAATATCACCAGATCTTGCAATGCTCTTAACTTATTTTGGTCATAATCTTTGTTATGTTCTTAGTCGGATCTTAAGTTAATCCTTGATACATATCACATTTCTTGAATTAGGTCTCATAAGTATCAATTCTTTATGGGGGTCACTTATTCTTATTCATTGTTTTTTTAAACTCCCGATAATCAGTACATACTCTCATAATTTCATTCCTTCTTCTCCTTACATCATTGATACACTTCACGATTCGCTTCTTTAAAACCACTCCCTGGTCTGCCTTATCCACTAGCCTCTCATACTTCGCCTTAATTCTTCGACATATCACACCTCCCTAATTCATCTTGAATTTCCTTCTTATACCTAGTTATCACTATATTTTTTTTTCTTTAAATTTCATACATATGGGCACTCTCCATAGATTAAATACTTTATATTGTAAATTCCCTGTGGGATCTCATTTCTTAATCCTTTTACTTATAGCATTCAAGTGCTGGAAGAAAACCTGGGGATATCATGCTCGTTCTCCTGGGCGCATAAATTCCTTTTACTAACTGCTAACATCGTGATCCATTATCTTCTCTTGACATCTCCTTATCTTTCTCCTAACACTTCGACTGAAAGGTCATACTATCCATCCTTGCTGCTTTTTGGATTATAAACCCTGACTTCCAATTCCAACTTCTAAAATTCCATAGATAATTCTTCTGGTACAGTTTTCTATGTCCGTTCTCTCCTTTTTGCTTATTGTTTGTCTCTATATTTACATTTCCTCGTGAATACATACTTCAACCTCTTATGGTCCATATAGATCTTACATCTTTCTCCGTACATATCATGTTTCCCAATCTTCAAACAAATATTATTACTATTAGTCCCAGTTATGATTATGATACTTCTACTCATAAGGTTTCGGTTATCTGGGTACATATACAATAACTTTTTGTGCTGCATCAACACACATCCTACTCCCTTATGAAGCGTCACTATAATTACCATATCTCCTTGATACTTTCGAATGATAAAACAGGTGATTAACCATTCTCTCCTTTTAACTCTGCAAAAATTTCTTTACCCCTCTCCATTTCGTATAAATTTCTTGCTTTTTTCCTGGTTAGCTTCGTCGAAGGTATTGCAACTTCCGAGAAATCTTCACAAATTTTCAATAATAACCAGTCCATGGTAAAACTCCTTACTTTTGTTGGTGTTTCTGGTCTCTTTTCATTCATAGTAACTTTAATTTCTATTGGATCTCCTTTGGTCTCCTCCTCACTGATTACTTATGCTTTCTATCATCAAACTTTCACCTTGCAAACTTTACAACACTTCTCTCTTCTTTTTTTTTCTTTTTTTTTTCCCGACTCCTTAGTTGTCATTAAATACTTTGCATGGTCCTCCATTGACTTTAAGTAACACAAGTACGACTCATCCAGATATTCCTTAGATTATTTCCATAGGTTCAATCTCCAATTGGTAAACGCCCAATCTTAAATCAATTTTAGGAAATGCTTTGCTTCTTCTATTTGATCAACAATTAGTAGTTCGAGGTAACAAATACTTCTCTTGATAACAAACTTGTTGAGCTTTCTTTAGTCGATGCATAATCTCATACTTCCATTTTCTTATTAACAATTAGTACTGGTGCACCTCATGGGATACACTGGTTTAATCACTTCTTCTTCTAGCATCTCTTGCATCTGCTTTACTAACTTCCTCCTTGTAACTGGTGCCATTTTATGTAAGGCCTTGGTCACGGCTTCGTCCCCGGTGCTACGTCAATCGCGAGCTATATTTCTCTATCTGGAGGAAACGTTGATAACTTATCTGCAAACATATCTTCAAACTCTTTAATTGTCATAAATCTTCAATTTTGTTTGCCTCTAACTTTTATTTTCCCATAATTACCGTAATACTCACATCTTGCTCATCGTAATCATCGTTAACCATTCTTTACCTCCCTTTTTCCTCTATGCCTCATCATATTCTCATTTAACGTCTTCAGACTATCTCTTCATCATGATTGTTCGTTTGGGCATCATGTTTCCATAGTTAATCCATTCCTTCGAATAATGTCAAATCCTCTTATCTCAAATTATATCAATTCTTCACAATTTATTGCCAAAATACCTCAATTCCACCATTGTACTACTTATTTAACAACTACATGTTCTTGACTTGCTAACCCTTTAACCATAATCTTATCAATTCAACAGGGTAATTTATTTCATCAACAAAACTTTGAGAGATAAACAATTAAGTTCTCTCACATCTTTTAATACTTCAACGCATAAGGTACTTACCATCGTCATCCATGTTGTCACGTCCATAATCTAACACATATTCACAGAAAGTCGCATATCTCGTTCTCGAAGACGTATCCTAATTGGAGTAGATTCTCTTGATTCCTAGTGGCTTCTCACTGGGACTAGTGATTTGCAATCCTCGCCAGGTGCCCTTATTTCCTTCCCATACATAAGATGTAATGGAACTCCGTCCACTTGATTCAGATACGTTGATTTCTGTTTAAAAACTTCTGGTAAAGAAACACAGTACAACAAAACAACTAGAAGGATTCAAAATTCAACAAAAATTAGAGTTGAAAAGAAGAAGAAGTAAGATTTTGAATATGAATGAGACAACCACATTGGTACTAAAATGGCCAGTCTTTCATACCATATGGCATACATCATATAGGTGGCGTCCCACCCGACTCTTCGTCATTCTGACAAAGTGTCTCACCATAGCACTGTTTGGTCCCAATCAGAAAACAAAAATTGGGGGAAACAATTAAATTTAAAAGGAATGCAATATCCTCCTTTTTGATATCATAGCAAGGAGTTTATTTAAGAAAGAGTTCATACTTATTTAGGAATCAAAAGGGAATATACGCTGTAATATTGAGACAAGAACGATACCATGGCTCACCATCCACATTTCTCTTGTATTCATCTTCGAACCTTGTTCGATCATATCTCCATGTTTCATATAATAACTTTAGAAAGTACGTTGAAATGCTTCGCAATTTAAGCATTATGGTAGATTCTTACTCGTTCCGTTTGGCGTCTTTATCATCACACCTCTACATATAATACTTTAACAACTCGATCATATGATGTCCCTACCAAACAACCTCGAGTTTCCTTTTCAATTTAGAATACCCCGAAGCATTCACATAGAGATCCTTGTGTTAATAATATTCTTTTTTTAGGAATCTGGAAATCTTCTCAATCTCCTTCAGTCATACTCAGACTTCTGTTAGATCAGTGAATTCTTTGACTGGATAATCCTATAATTGGATGAGCAATTGTTCCGTACACTGATTCTGTTGTTATCTTATCAAACATACTTGCACTTTACTGTTAGGAATAATCAACTTCTTCTCTATCATAGGTTACTGTTCTCGAAATTAGCAATACTAAGTCTGAAACAGCATCTTTCCAGGTAATCCGGGCTTTCTAACAACAAGAAACTCAAGTAGTAACTTAACAACCATATTTAAAAATCATTTTATTCGAAAAGGCTTTTAGAATTTGTAAAGGAAAATCTTTTTCGAAAACTTGTTTAAAAAGTTTGGAAAATCACAAACCGGTTGTCCTTACTATATGAGTTGGTTATTGTCCTTCCGACTATAACAAGGTACCAAATAATGAACGATCATATATAAAGGTCCATTCACTTCAATCTACCTTTTCTCCTTTATCGGGTCCATTTGCCTTCCTTAATCGACGAAAACTTCAATTATCGTTGCATGCTATCTTATTCGTAGCTTCACATCAAGCTTCCATACTGGTAATACTTCCGTTATCAACTATACGTCGTTAAGTGAAACAGACTATCCAATAGTCCACAAGTCGGCTAATGTCACATTGTCTTGTTAAAATAAATATCACATCATCATAACCATTATCTAACTTCAGAATCTCTAGATCCATAATCTCCTCTAACTCTCTCTTTCATACTTATCTAATACATTCCACAAGCCAGCCATAGGTGGCCTATTCATGGCTTCTTTAACCTGTTAACAGCTATCCTCCGAACACTTAATTTTCTTTCTAACTTCTTCTCACCTTTATTTATATCTCAGTACTCACCATTTACAGTATCCCTTGAATCCATCCTCGTAGTACTATTGCTTCATAGGACAAGTTTTAAACTGAGGGTATAGAACAGGATGTAGGGTACCTAAAGAGATACACTCACAGCCGAATGTCCAGTAAAACAAGAATAAACAGTGGAGGTTCTATATAGATAATCTCGTATCAAAGATGGTAGAATAGCTTGAAGAAGTGCAACTGTTATAACATAAGGTAAGATAGTAGCATTAATATTGATGGAGGAACAAGGTGCAAATCAAATCTGAGAGAAGATGACGATCCTCGAACGAAAAGCTCCAACGATCAGATCATACAGGAAACCAGGATCCGCCATTGCCGTTGTCTGGGAATCACGTCACAAGTTAAGAATCCCAAATCACAATACGAACCGTACCGGAGACCTACTATACAATCACATTCAACATCACAACATCTTATCTTTCTATTTCCTAATCCTAATCCTAACCCTCTACCCAATCCCGACAATCTAGGCTTGTTTCAGTGACTTATAACCTGTAGCTCTGATACCAACCTGTGACGTTGTAACACCCCCAAATCCAAGGTTGTGAATTCGGGTCGTTACGATCACTTATTAATTAATAATTCTCTTTTCACAATATTACTCGACCTTTTATTCAAACTCACATACACACAGGTTATACGCTTGGAAACATTATCAAATAAATCATTTCCACTTATCTACCTGACGGGGCTGGGCGCACAAAAAGCCTACGGAACTCACGAGCGTTCCTTACCCGCCTACGGACAGCAGTCCTGGTCTGATCCATGCTGGTAGTCTGTTGTGATATGATATATAAAAGCAAGGGTGAGCATTAAAGCTCAGCAAGGTATATATCCCATAATTAAGTATGTAATGATAAATAAACCAATAATTATACTTTGTATCTCCAAAGCGTTCTGAAAGTTTATAGCTTATCAAATTTATAATGTTCTCAAAGTCAACTACAATAGTATATCCACTGAATACTTGTATTCATCTCTTTCTCAAAATCATTTTATACTCGTACTCATTTATTTCAAAATCTCAAGATGTTACTCGAACCAAGATTCTCAAATGGGTGTGATATATATTCATCAACATCCCAATTTAAAACTCAGCCTTATTGGCAGATTTCTCAAATGGATTTGATATATAATCATCAACCATCCTTATTTAAACTCAGCCTTATCGGCAGATTTCTCAAATGGATTTGATATATAATCATCAACATCCTTATTTAAACTCAGCCTTATCAGCAGATTTCTCAAATGGATTTGATATATATTCATCAATATCCTTGTTTAAAACTCAGCCTTATCGGCTATCTGTTGTATATTTCACAACAGTTTTTCCAAAATGGAAGAAAGGGACTATACTGGAATAAACCACGTATCGGTGATCAGCCGAATACGAAATTTTCTCTACTAGTAGAAGGAATACAAACCTAGCCGCCTTTGGGCTCATCAAGACACTACACGGTGGTTGCCCATTGCATGCAAGTCCGAAAGTCAATGGTCACATAGACCATATAACCATACAATGCGCCACTCCGCGCTTGCATAATGCGCCACTCCGCGCCTGGTCACTGCCTGATACCACTCCGTACCGGGCAGGCCACATTCCAGTCCCAAAATAATTATATCTTTTGCTCAAAATCCTTTTTCAAAGGAATAGGTCGTTAAAAGTTGACCTTTAAATAAGATGATTTATTCATCACTTTTAACTCAATTGATCTTTGGGAGTTGTCGGATTTTTGAATTTAAAATCATTTTCAAATCCCTATCTGTAGTAGGGTGACACGTATATTACTCACTTGTTCTTTATTGAACGAGGAAGCAAAACTCTTATGCTTCAAGACTAAGTTCCCTAAGGTTTTGATACGTTTCAAATGATTAATCTCTTTCAAGAGTTTTGAATAATTTAGAAAGTACCTTTGGGAATTATGTCTATTTTTAAATAAGTTTTTAGAAGTCCAAAGATATTAAATATCTAAGGTCTCATAATTATATAAGAGGGATTTAATGAATTGATAAAATCTTAAGTACAAAGTATTTCTAATTAAGGTTCAATGAATTAATAAAAACCTTAAATACAAAATATTTTGTGAATAAGGTCCAACGAATGGAGACACCTTAATCAAATAATCAAAACATGATTTGGTATCCTATAATTGCTCTTTGAATAGTTAAATCTTTATTAAATAACTTGAAATTATTTATAAACTATTCAGTATATTTTTAAATACTTTCTGGATATTTAATAATCCCTTAAATATCGCTTTATAAAATAATCAATCAAGTAAGGGTGTCCCTTAAATGAATAAACCAATATTTCTCGAAGTTTAAGTCAAAATCTCAATTATTCGCTTGATATATATATTACGCGAACGTACTTTGTTTATCGAAATAGAAATCTTTCGTGTCCGGCTCTCTCCGGAATTAAATCGTTATTAAAATATCTTCAACTCCCATTATCATATATTATATTTGAAATACGTTTCAACTTCTCATACTCGTGTAAAACGAAATTTGTTTTCGTAAACAATCGCATAATTCGTATGCATTGATATCATAGACAAGCATATATATATTTGAACTGTAAATCATGGCATCAATATCACAACAGTATATATATAGCATGGATAGTATGAGATAGGGTTTCGAAAACTTGCCTCGAGTAATCGAAGTGGTATGGTATCTGGTGTTTGGTTGGCGATCTATAAACAAGAACCAACGGTCTAAGTTAGTACGCGATTAACGTCTCGCTTTTATTAAGCAACTTTCGCAACTACTCAAGTATAACGAATCTCCGATGGTCACATTCTCAACACTTATATTCTCACTTTATAACATGGTCGAGTTTTGAAATCGATCGTTCGCTTTAGAAAGTCCATTTCGAGTTTTAAGCTCGAACGTGAGAAACGCGTGTCAAAACTAGGTTTTTATGCGTTTCTCGCTTGCGCTCTCTTTACCAAAATATTTTTATAAAATCTAAAAATTAATATTTTCTCAAAATTCTTTTTGGACAGTCTTCTCTACTATCATATCCATTTTTCATAATTTTTTCCAGAATCTCGAAATTATTTTAAGTCCTTCAAAATCACCATGCAAGTGGACTTAAGTGCAGTTGGCTAATCGCAGAAATGTTTTACACTAAAACGACCATAACTCCTAAACCGTAAATCTCCTCATGATGATCTACACATGTATAGAAACTAAAAAACAAGATCTATCTGCTCATGGCAAGTGGTTTTCAAATTTTAACAATTTTCATGGCCGAATGTCCTGCAGAAAACAGATCAAGTGCAAGAATGCCCAAACTCAATTTCTACTACTTGATCTTAACACAATCACTACCTATAACCATCATAAACACAAGTACTTCTCAAGATCCACCCACATGAACCTTATATGCTCTATATAGTACCACATACATGGATTACAACTCAACATCTCAAGTCTTTAGCAAGAACATAATCAATACAAACTCAAACAAACACAATCCTTTGGATCTTAACACTACAACAAACATAACTCTTAAATTCAACCATAAAACCTTAAAAGGTTGAAAGTTATACCTTCTTGGATACTAGGAAGGTTAGTTCTAGGATGATTGAGGCTTGGTTTGCTTAGAAAACACTTAGAAGGGCTAGATCCTTAAGAAACAAACAAAGAAACAAGTTAAAATTTCGGAGTTACCTTTCAGCACCTCATTCAAACATTTTTATAAAATTGAAAAAAACATAATTTGAGGCTGAAATTTGGTACGAAGCTTACCCATGATATAGAAAAGCTATGGTAAAAATTTCATGATATTTGAATGAGTATATTTTGAGTTATGAATTTTTCTTTCTCCCTTGCTCAGAAAATCCGAACTGCTGGAATGAAAAATGGGAGAGCTTTAAGTGAGGGAAAAGTGGTTGTTTTCTTTTGTGGCTAAAGTGTGGGAGTGTATAATGAATATATGGGATGTATGCAGCAGATTTGATAATAATTTGGCAAAGGTATGGGTTGGTTTTATTGTGTGGTGAAGTGAGAAAAGGGAGAAGTATGGCTTGTGTACTTGTTTGTCTCCCATCACTATTCAACACTATTCCACTAACTATTCTAGTTAGCTTCTAATCATCTAGTTACACTCCTAACTACTAGTTAGGACTTGGTTATGCATGGCCAACTTGCATGGGATTTAATTTCTCATTCGTTTATTTATCGTAAATACAATCGTCGTTCCATTCCGATAGTTTCCACATATAACGACTTGTTTCGTAGCAATTTCTTTTATCACTTATAATCCTATAACCAATTCCATTCCTTCTCTTGATCATAGAAATACCTTGATATATTATTTATTTCACATAGTATTCCCGGTTCTACGCCATTCTTTACGGATACGAAAACACGTAGTATAATCGTGAATCTTCGAATTCCGTCGGCTTTTACATTCACTTATTTTCCTCGATAAACAAGAATATGATCTCGGATTCTTAAAATTCCACTATTCATTTTATGATGATCCCCATACGTATTACTTAATCAGCTCAAGTTACTATTCACAGAAGTTTTAAAATATTACAAAAATCAGGGTTCTTACAGTCTCCCCCCCTTAAAAGGATTCCGTCCCGGAATCAACTCACAAATAGATGGGGGTACCTTTCTCGCAGGTGGCTCTCTAATTCCCAAGTCGACTCCTCGACCTTGGGATATCTCAACAAGACTCTGAATAGCTTGACACTCTTGTCCCTGAGTACTTGCTCTTTTCAACCAATGATTTCAACTGGTTGCTCAATGTAGGACATATCTAGTACTTACTCATGTTTCACTATATTCTTGGTATCCGCATTATACTTTCTAAACATTGGCATATGAAAAACACTACGAACCTGTTGAAGGTTTGGAGGTAAAGCCAATTCGTATGCCACGGTTCTATTTGTCACAAAATCTCAAAGGACCCATATATCGGGAACTCAACTTCCCTTTCTTTCCAAATCTCATCAGTCCTTCCCATGGTGACACTTTCAAAAATACCTGGTCACCCACTTCATACTCTCTGTCTTTTCGTGCTAAGTCGGCATATTTACGCTGTTGGTCATCCTCTGATCAACTCAACTATGTCCCTCGTTCTTTACACCAAGTCGGGACCTAGTAACTTTCTTTCACCAACTTCATCCCAGTACAAGGGTGAATGGAACCTCCGACCATACATCGCCTCATGTGGGGGCATATCTATACTCGCATGATAACTATGATTGTAGGCAAACTCTATCAAAGATAGGTGTTCATCTCAATAACCTTAAAAATCAATTACAAAATTTCTCAACATGTACTCCAATGTCTGAATGATTCACTCACTTTGTCCATCGGTTTGGGGATGGTATGCAATACTCACATTCAGTTTGGTTCATAAGCATTCATGAAAGCTCCTCAAAAAAATCTGGAGTTGAATCGGGGATCTCTGTCAGATACGATAGCTACAGAGACTCCATGTCTTATCACAATTTCCTTGATGTATAGCTCTGCTAATCTATCCACCATGTAGGTTTTCTTGATTGGAAGAAAGTATGCTGACTTGGTCAGTCGATATATAATTACTCATATTGCATCACGGTTAGCCTTAGCTCGGGGAAATCCTACCACAGAATCCATGGCTATTTGTTCCCACTTTCACATCGGAATTCCTAAGGGTTGTAGGAGTCCCCTCGGTCGCTGATGTTCCACCTTCACTCTTTAACAGGTCAAACACTTACTGACCCAATTGGCCACGTCTCTTTTCATGTTGGGTCATCAATAATATTCCTTTGGATCTCGGTACATCTTGGTACCTCCAGGATGAATTGAATATCTAGAATTATGTCCTTCGCGTAAAATTTCATCTTTTAATTCTCGAACATTCGGAATCCAAATCCGGTTCGCATACCTCATAATTCCCTTCTCATCTTTCTCATATTTGACTTCTTCTCAGTCAAAGATTCTCGCTCTTCATTCGTCTTCTCTTCCTGATAATGTCCCATCTTTTCTAACAATTCCAGTTCTAATTTGATCTCAATTAGTCCATCAGTCCCTTTACCAGTGACTTCACCTCTATCTCCATCTCCTCGAGTTCTCTCACTAGTTCCTCCGGCGTTGTCAACATCTTGAGTCTCTCTTTACTACTAAGGGCATCGGCCACCACATTGGCCTTCCCTAGGTGATATAAAATCTGACCGACATAGTCTTTCATTAACTCTAATCATCTCCTCTATCTCCTGTTGAGTTCTTTCTGAGTAAATATATACTTAAGGCTCTTATGGTCAGTGTAGATCTCACAATTTTCTCTGTATGGATATTGTCTCCAATTTTTCAAAGCAAAACTATTACTGCTAATTCTAATTCATGAGTAGGGTATCTTACTTCATATTCCTTCAGCTGCCGTGAGGCATAAGCAACCATTTTCCCATGCCACATGAGCATGCATCATAATCCTTTATGTGACGCATCACTATAGATCACAAAATCACCCTTTCCATCGGGCAATGCCAGCACGAGGGCTGATACCAAACTTCTTTTCAATTCCTGAAAACTTTCCTCACATTTTTCATTCCACACAACCTTTTCCGTTTTGCAAGTAGGCCTAATCAAAGGTCCTGATATCTTAGCAAAATCCCGTACGAACCTCTCATAAAACTGGTTAATTCCCAAAAAGTTCCTACTTCCGTAGGTGTGGTTATTCTTTCTCATTGGAATACTGCCTCAACATTGGTAGGGTCAACTAACACTCCTTCACTGCTCATCAATTGTCCTAAGATCTGAACTTCATTTTGCCAGAATTTGTACCTTGAGAATTTGGCAAACAACTTTTCTCTTCTCAATGCTTCTACCACTATCCTCAGATATTCCGCATGTTCTTCTTCCGTTTTAGAATAGACTAAAATATTATCAATAAAAAAATAATGACGCACACGTCCAAATACTTTTTAAACACTCGATTCACAAAGTCCATGAAAGCTACTGGGGCATTCTTTAGCCCGAACGACGTCACCAAGAACTCATAATGTCCATACCTCGTGCGAAATACGGTATTTGTCCCATGTTTTAATCTTCAGTTAGTGATATCCCATTCTTAGATCGATTTTCAAAAAGTGTACCACTCCTTCAAGTTGGTCAAACGAATCGTCAATTCTAGAGAGAGGGTATCTGTTCTTAATAGTCAGCTTATTCAGTTCCCTATACTATGTGAACAATCGCATACTACCGTCCTTCTTTTTGACAAACAACATTGGTGTGCCTCATGGTGACACATTAGGTCTCATCATTCCTTTATTCAACAGTTCTTGCAACTGTGAAGTCAATTCTTTCATTTCAACCGGGGCTAGCCTATATGGGGCTTTTTGAAACTGATGCCATTCCTGATGCTAATTCGATAGCGAACTCTATCTCTCGGTCAGGTGATAATCCTGAAAGGTCTTTGGAAAACACATCCTCAAACTCGTGAACAACTGGTATGTCACATACATCGGGGCTTCTCTCTTGGTACCCGCCACGTATGCTAAATACGCTTTGCTATCTTTCCTCAATAATTTCTTCGCTTGAGCAATATTCAAAAATTTCTGGGTCTGACGCTGACCCTTAATCACAATTTTCTTGCCGTTCGGCATTCGGATTTTAACTTTCTTTCCTTTATAATCAATCTGAGCACCATTGCTCGATAACCAATCCATTTTTAAGACCACACCAAATTCTCTCAGTCTGAAAGGAATTAAGTCCAACTTAAAGTCCTTCCCTCCTAGTTCCCACTTGCAGATTAGATGAATTTCATTAATTGGAACAACCTCTCGATTCACTATTTTTATTCGCAATAATTCTCGCGTTGGAATCACATTAAGTTTTAACTTGGCCAAAAATCTCGCGATATAAAATACTTAGTTGCTTCAGAATTAAACAGAATATTTGCAGTAAACAAATTGAGTAAAAGGTTACCTGCTATCACGCCCTAGCTGGGTTGGGGCAGTTGCTAGAATAATGTCCTGGTTGGTTGCAATTAAAGCACCTCAGTAGCTCTTTTCCCACATTACATACCTCGGGATGTTTCTCCCCACATGACTTATGATCTGGTAGGGGTGACCGAAACTGGTTATGAAACGTAGTCCAATATTGACCACCTCCCTGGGTGATACTCTTGCTTACCGGTTCGCTAAAGCTATTTCCGCCAGCTACGGTAGTGGCGAACCTGGTACCCACTGTGGGTTGGGACACCACTCCCCTCTCAGTCCTAATCGGAAACTTCTGTTTATCGCTCTGCCGCCTTGGCTTCCGAACTCCTCTTCTTGCTCTCTTCCTCTTTTTGACTTTGCTCGCTCTCTGCCTCTACAATCGAGGCCTTTTTGCACATAGTCTGTTATCTCAAGTAATGACACTCGATCCTGAATCCATTGTTTCAGCCCTTGCTGAAATCTCCGCACCTTTTTCTCTTTCGTGTTCACAAACTCCGGCACGAATCTCGACAGTTCAATAAATTTGGCTTTGTACACAGCCACTGACATCTTATCTTACTTAATCTCTAGAAACTTCAACTCCATCTGAGCCTCCATAAACCTGGGAAATACTTTTCCCCATGTGATAATCACATCAGTCTCCAGGGTTCCTTTAGGTTCCCACTAATAATTTGCTTCACCTTTTAACACATAACTGGTGAACACAGTCTTTTGCGTCTCTTCTATGGGCACTATCTCAAAGCTCTTTTCCATTTCTTTCAGCCAAGCTCTGGACTTAATAGGTTAGCAGTCCCTTGAAATTTCTGGGGGTTTTAACCACTTAAAGGCCTTAAAGACATTAGTAACTGGAACATGATCCACCTGGGTTGAGGGTGACAATTTAAATTCTCTCGAAGAAGATTCATAATTTGGTCCATGGGGTTTCCTCTCTGGCCTTCCCCCTCGTTAGTATCCATAGTTTCTTCTTCATTGTAATCCTCTAAGCCGAATTCATTATATTCGACTTCCTCGTGTTCTTGGTTATTTTGGTTTACCAATTCAGCAGGGTTTGCTCTAGTTTCCCAATATGTCGGGGTGGCATCGTTATGCTATTATAAAAGATCACCAATATAACATTATTCGCGTCTCTACTCATTATTTTAAAGTCACTTAATAACTCACTTTGTCACAAATACATTCTTCATTCCTCTTTAGTTACTCGCAACGTTGTGCCCACGCACCTGATTTGATGCGTTAACAAAAGACGACATCCTGCCGAGAATATACACGTAGCTCCTAGTGACATCCCACTCTTGGAATTCTGCGTCAGACTTATTGGTCTTCTCCTCCAGTAGTTCGGAGCTTGCTGCGTTGATTGCAGGAGCATGAAACTTTTCAGAAATTATTCTGTCGATTCTCGCTTTCCGTGTCGAACCATAATGGCTTAACGGACGAAATGATTTCGTATTATCGCATAGCATTCTCATCTTGGGACACGCTAAAATCTTCCTTATAGGACATAGATTCCTCAATGGTATAGCGAATACCCTTCTTGGTAGAATCGCTGTTCGTCATGTATTGAACCCTTATTATCGGAACAATACTTTCAACCAATTCAGGTAACGTAATAACCTTAATAGTAAAAGAATTAAGCATCTTGATTCTTGCCTAATATGTCTCCTCAAGGACACTCTATAAAGAGCTATGAGTGGCAAGACTCGGGTTTTCCAATCAACCTATGGTATTGGGGTATCGTCTTCATCCCGCTTTCTCCGGAGACTTAGCTCCACTTCTATATCAACATTATAAAAAAAATCATGTACAATTTTCTCCTTTCCTCATTATGTCGATCTTAAACGATTCCATCAATTTCCGTATAACACTTCACATAAACACTTCAACATAACTCCTGGTAGTCCATCAACAAACTCTATTGGCTCAACCAATGGACTCTCTTTCGCATATAACTCTTAGCAATCTTTTCTCTGAGTGCTACAACTCATTCTCTTCCCTTAATGTTGGCTTTTCAATCGACTGTTAATAACTCAACCAATGCCTCAACTCTTAAGGCTAAGGTCCCCTTGGGTACTACCGTCGCGACTACTCCATAGTAATCCGACTACGAACTCGATGAGAGTTCTTTTTAACTTTTAGATCCTCAGTCTACCCATTTTACTCTTACTGTTTCCAGGACTTATAACCTTTGGCTCTGATACCATTTCTGTAACACCCCCAAATCCAAGGTTGTGAATTCGGGTCGTTACGATCACTTATTAATTAAATAATTCTCTTTTCACAATATTACTCGACCTTTTATTCAAACTCACATACACACAGGTTATACGCTTGGAAACATTATCAAATAAATCATTTCCACTTATCTACCTGACGGGGCTGGCGCACAAAAAGCCTACGGAACTCACGAGCGTTCCTTACCCGCCTACGGACAGCAGTCCTGGTCTGATCCATGCTGGTAGTCTGTTGTGATATGATATATAAAAGCAAGGGTGAGCATTAAAGCTCAGCAAGGTATATATCCCCATAATTAAGTATGTAAGGATAAATAAAACCAATAATTATACTTTGTATCTCCAAAGCGTTCTGAAAGTTTATATGCTTATCAAATTTATAATGTTCTCAAAGTCAACTACAATAGTATATCCACTGAATACTTGTATTCATCTCTTTCTCAAAATCATTTTATACTCGTACTCATTTTATTTCAAAATCTCAAGATGTTACTCGAACCAAGATTCTCAAATGGGTGTGATATATATTCATCAACATCCCAATTTAAAACTCAGCCTTATTGGCAGATTTCTCAAATGGATTTGATATATAATCATCAACATCCTTATTTAAACTCAGCCTTATCGGCAGATTTCTCAAATGGATTTGATATATAATCATCAACATCCTTATTTAAACTCAGCCTTATCAGCAGATTTCTCAAATGGATTTGATATATATTCATCAATATCCTTGTTTAAAACTCAGCCTTATCGGCTATCTGTTGTATATTTCACAACAGTTTTTCCAAAATGGAAGAAAGGGACTATACTGGAATAAACCACGTATCGGTGATCAGCCGAATACGAAATTTTCTCTACTAGTAGAAGGAATACAAACCTAGCCGCCTTTGGGCTCATCAAGACACTACACGGTGGTTGCCCATTGCCATGCAAGTCCGAAAGTCAATGGTCACATAGACCATATAACCATACAATGCGCCACTCCGCGCTTGCATAATGCGCCACTCCGCGCCTGGTCACTGCCTGATACCACTCCGTACCGGGCAGGCCACATTCCAGTCCCAAAATAATTATATCTTTTGCTCAAAATCCTTTTTCAAAGGAATAGGTCGTTAAAAGTTGACCTTTAAATAAGATGATTTATTCATCACTTTTAACTCAATTGATCTTTGGGAGTTGTCGGATTTTTGAATTTAAAATCATTTTCAAATCCCTATCTGTAGTAGGGTGACACGTATATTACTCACTTGTTCTTTATTGAACGAGGAAGCAAAACTCTTATGCTTCAAGACTAAGTTCCCTAAGGTTTTGATACGTTTCAAATGATTAATCTCTTTCAAGAGTTTTGAATAATTTAGAAAGTACCTTTGGGAATTATGTCTATTTTTAAATAAGTTTTTAGAAGTCCAAAGATATTAAATATCTAAGGTCTCATAATTATATAAGAGGGATTTAATGAATTGATAAAATCTTAAGTACAAAGTATTTCTAATTAAGGTTCAATGAATTAATAAAAACCTTAAATACAAAATATTTTGTGAATAAGGTCCAACGAATGGAGACACCTTAATCAAATAATCAAAACATGATTTGGTATCCTATAATTGCTCTTTGAATAGTTAAATCTTTATTAAATAACTTGAAATTATTTATAAACTATTCAGTATATTTTTAAATACTTTCTGGATATTTAATAATCCCTTAAATATCGCTTTATAAAATAATCAATCAAGTAAGGGTGTCCCTTAAATGAATAAACCAATATTTCTCGAAGTTTAAGTCAAAATCTCAATTATTCGCTTGATATATATATTACGCGAACGTACTTTGTTTATCGAAATAGAAATCTTTCGTGTCCGGCTCTCTCCGGAATTAAATCGTTATTAAAATATCTTCAACTCCCATTATCATATATTATATTTGAAATACGTTTCAACTTCTCATACTCGTGTAAAACGAAATTTGTTTTCGTAAACAATCGCATAATTCGTATGCATTGATATCATAGACAAGCATATATATATTTGAACTGTAAATCATGGCATCAATATCACAACAGTATATATATAGCATGGATAGTATGAGATAGGGTTTCGAAAACTTGCCTCGAGTAATCGAAGTGGTATGGTATCTGGTGTTTGGTTGGCGATCTATAAACAAGAACCAACGGTCTAAGTTAGTACGCGATTAACGTCTCGCTTTTATTAAGCAACTTTCGCAACTACTCAAGTATAACGAATCTCCGATGGTCACATTCTCAACACTTATATTCTCACTTTATAACATGGTCGAGTTTTGAAATCGATCGTTCGCTTTAGAAAGTCCATTTCGAGTTTTAAGCTCGAACGTGAGAAAACGCGTGTCAAAACTAGGTTTTTATGCGTTTCTCGCTTGCGCTCTCTTTACCAAAATATTTTTATAAAATCTAAAAATTAATATTTTCTCAAAATTCTTTTTGGAAAGTCTTCTCTACTATCATATCCATTTTTCATAATTTTTCCAGAATCTCGAAATTATTTTAAGTCCTTCAAAATCACCATGCAAGTGGACTTAAGTGCAGTTGGCTAATCGCAGAAATGTTTTACACTAAAACGACCATAACTCCTAAACCGTAAATCTCCTCATGATGATCTACACATGTATAGAAACTAAAAAACAAGATCTATCTGCTCATGGCCAGTGGTTTTCAAATTTTAACAATTTTCATGGCCGAATGTCCTGCAGAAAACAGATCAAGTGCAAGAATGCCCAAACTCAATTTCTACTACTTGATCTTAACACAATCACTACCTATAACCATCATAAACACAAGTACTTCTCAAGATCCACCCACATGAACCTTATATGCTCTATATAGTACCACATACATGGATTACAACTCAACATCTCAAGTCTTTAGCAAGAACATAATCAATACAAACTCAAACAAACACAATCCTTTGGATCTTAACACTACAACAAACATAACTCTTAAATTCAACCATAAAACCTTAAAAGGTTGAAAGTTATACCTTCTTGGATACTAGGAAGGTTAGTTCTAGGATGATTGAGGCTTGGTTTGCTTAGAAAACACTTAGAAGGGCTAGATCCTTAAGAAACAAAACAAAGAAACAAGTTAAAATTTCGGAGTTACCTTTCAGCACCTCATTCAAACATTTTTATAAAATTGAAAAAAAATAATTTGAGGCTGAAATTTGGTACGAAGCTTACCCATGATATAGAAAAGCTATGGTAAAAATTTCATGATATTTGAATGAGTATATTTTGAGTTATGAATTTTTCTTTCTCCCTTGCTCAGAAAATCCGAACTGCTGGAATGAAAAATGGGAGAGCTTTAAGTGAGGGAAAAGTGGTTGTTTTCTTTTGTGGCTAAAGTGTGGGAGTGTATAATGAATATATGGGATGTATGCAGCAGATTTGATAATAATTTGGCAAAGGTATGGGTTGGTTTTATTGTGTGGTGAAGTGAGAAAAGGGAGAAGTATGGCTTGTGTACTTGTTTGTCTCCCATCACTATTCAACACTATTCCACTAACTATTCTAGTTAGCTTCTAATCATCTAGTTACACTCCTAACTACTAGTTAGGACTTGGTTATGCATGGCCAACTTGCATGGGATTTAATTTCTCATTCGTTTATTTATCGTAAATACAATCGTCGTTCCATTCCGATAGTTTCCACGTATAACGACTTGTTTCGTAGCAATTTCTTTTATCACTTATAATCCTATAACCAATTCCATTCCTTCTCTTGATCATAGAAATACCTTGATATATTATTTATTTCACATAGTATTCCCGGTTCTACGCCATTCTTTACGGATACGAAAACACGTAGTATAATCGTGAATCTTCGAATTCCGTCGGCTTTTACATTCACTTATTTTCCTCGATAAACAAGAATATGATCTCGGATTCTTAAAATTCCACTATTCATTTTATGATGATCCCCATACGTATTACTTAATCAGCTCAAGTTACTATTCACAGAAGTTTTAAAATATTACAAAAATCAGGGTTCTTACAATAGTGATCTCTCAATAAATTCTTTTACTTCTGTATGAAGGACTAAGCTTTCGAAGATAGAAGCAGCTGAAAAAGGAGTAGTAAAGTTGTGGTGGTATGCGGAATGGAAACACATTCGTGATACTAAGGTTGACGAGGTTATTAAAAGGTTATAGAACGCTAACGAGCAAAAGTATAACCAGTATAATATTAGGAACGGAAGGTAGTAGCGATTACGAACTGGAAAAGAATGGGTATTGAGAAGTAAAAGTTCTAATGCTAAAAGCTATAATGAGAGTCTGTGCAATAGACTTGAAAGAAATTGGAATGATCATTTAACACGGATTGAGTTTTCTTACGACAATAGATCTTATGTCATTATCGAGTTGTCGCCTTATGAGATCCTTGAGGGAAGACAATGTCGATCTCCCTTATGTTAGGATGAAGTTGTAGAGCGCAAGATGCTCGGACCCGCAGTAGTCCAAAGGACCAAGGATATAATAGATCTAATCAGAGGACGGCTGGTAGTAACCCAAGATGGACATAAGAAGTATGTTGATTTGACACGAAAGGACAAAGAATAGGAAGTAGGGGACCTAGTGTTGTTAAAGGTATCCCCTTGGAAACCCTTGGACAGGATTGATGAGATTCGAAAAGAAAGGAAAGCTAAGTCCACAATTTGTCGGACCCTTGGATATATTAAGAAGTATTGGGAAGTTAGCATTTGAGCTAGCCTTACCCCAGAACATGTAGCAAGTCATAACGTATTTCACGTATCAATGTTAAGGAAGTGTAATTCGGATGCCAGATAAAAAGGGGCATATGAGCGCATAGACATGCAACCAGACGTAACCTATATGGAGCAACCAGGAAGGATTATAGATTGAAAAAGGAACAAGTACTTAGGAGAAGGGTTATCAAACTATTCAGAGTTTGATGGAAGAACCACAATGTGGGAAAATTTACTTGAGAGTTAGAAAGTGTAATGCTAAGAAAGTATCCCTATTCATTTTCTATCTGATTCCGGGACGGAATCCTTTTAAGGAGGGGAGACTGTAATAACCCCAATTTTTGGAATTTTTGAAACCCTTATGAATAGCGATTTTGCTGATTATGCTGAATAAGAAAACTTTTCATGCCACACTATGTAGGAGTTCTGTTATTAATATTCTGAGATTTTATTAGTACTCTATATGGTATATAAGTGTATGTAAAGATCGTCAGAATCCAATTCCGAACACTTTGATTTTTCCCAGAAATCCACCAGATACAGAAAGAAGTGAGTATAAAGTAACAGGATAAATAGGATTTAAATTCAAGGATTTTAAGAGGGGATCATAAAAAGGAATATAAAATATTGAGGAAGGTTTAGGGGAACCCAAGTGATAAGATCCCGGATATGATTCCTCAAACGATAAACGAGAACGAAAGTTAAGCGAACCGTATAACAGATCAGCGGTCATTAGGCAAGCAATTAGGAGTTAATCAAGGAGGTTAGGGATGATGATGTCATCAAACCAACAAGAAGAAGACAAGTGTAACAAGATGACCTAAGCTTGATGACCTAAGCATGACAAGTGGGAAGGATTGGTTGGTTGATTGTGAGCCACACATTTTTCACCATGGTAAAAATTTAATTTAATTCCAAGACAAAAGGAAGCAACCAACCAACAAATATCATAACACAAATACAAATTGAAAGTTGACTTTCCCATTTCAAGAAGAAAGTTCTCGGCTAAAACAAACCCAGCAATTTCAAACTGACATATCTCCTTCAATACCCACTCAAATGTTGTGTTCTATAGCTCGTTGGAAAGGTATTGAGATGGCCTACAACTCTTGTTCACAACTCTCTTCCAAATAAGCACGATAAGACCCTCATTTTTACAGTTCTTTAAATCGGACTTTTAGAAACTTCAAAGCCTAACTTTGTGTTCTTGATTTCTTTGGAAAGATCAAGCTTGTAGGAGGCTCCATAAAGCTTCCTAGTAACTTTCCACCCTCCAATAAAGGTATAAATCTTCACACCCTTTAGTAATAAGTTTGAATGTTGAAGTTTGGAGATGGTTTGGATGGATGGGTAGTAATTTGAATGATAAGCATGATTCGAGCTTAATTATTAAGTAGTTTAGTTGAATTTGGAGATGTTATAATATATGATTGGATTGAGATCCTTGAGCTTATTATGACTGAAATCAGTAGCATATCTTGAGTTGTTGTTGATTGGTAGTTGGATTGATATGATTTGGAATGGTAAAAAATTTGGAAATCGCGTAAACATAGCCGTCGTAATGTCCGATTTACTTTAGACTGCTTTTGTTCATAACATTAGGACCCGAGAACTCCCTGCTAGGTTTTTACCATTTCCATATTTAGATAGTTCATGTTACGAGCTTCGTTTTGATATGTGGTTCGTTTGATTCCGATGTACGGTTTAGGAGAAACGGCCGTTTTAAGTAACGACGTTTCGCGAACGAAACATTACCCCTCGCCTTCCTTTGAAACATAGGTTAAAGACCTTAAAGGACTAATTGGAGTATGAAACATTTATGTAAAGTGTAATAGGCAGTTGGTAAGACACTCGCGAAGGAATTGCCTTAAAACTCGTAATGGTTAATTTATTAAAAATGGTGGAGCCGAGGGTACTCGAGCGACTTAAGAGAATCAGTAAGCGCAAAGCGAGCGTTAGAGTCTAATTTGGTTAAAGTATAGATTTACAAGTGACTTCGGTTTAATTCCAACTTATATGTTGTTTATAGATTACCAGACTCGTCCCGAGCCATTTGTAACCCCAGTCACTCAGGCAAGTTTTCTACCCGTTATACTGTTGTTGTGATGTATATGTGTATATGCATGATCTTGTGATAAATGCATATTTGTTATTAGCAAATTCTTGCGATATATTGTAGCATGTGATATGGTATATATGCATGCCTGTTTCGTATTATTGATTTATATATCTGTTGGTTCAAATGCTTATTCGTTACATAATACCTATGCTAGAGATAAGCGGTATTTGTGTATACCCTTAGTATAGGGGATCAAAAGGTGAACTTTTTCTAAAACCGGGAGGCGAGGCTCCCGAGTATAATATATATTTATATATATATATATATATTGATATAGTTTTTAAAACTATTAATCGAATAAGGTTTATTCGATAACTTTATTTTATTTAATGAATATTATTACGAATATTCATTCGAGGGCTTATGACTCCTTTATTTTATTAAATGAATATTATTTTGAATATTCATTTGAGGGCTTATGACTTCTTTATTTTATTAAATGAATATTATTTTGAATATTCATTCGAGGGCTTATGACTTCTTTATTTTATTAAATGAATATTATTTTGAGTATTCATTCGAGGACTTATGACTCCTTTTATTTTATTATTTGAATATTCATTCGAGGGCTTATGACTCCTTTATATTATTTATTGAATATTATTTGAATATTCATTCGAGGGCTTATGACTCAGTTTATATTATTTAATGAATATTATTTGAATATTCATTTGAGGATCTATGACTCCGATTATTTGCTGAGATATATTCTTTATTTTATTAAAGAATAAGGTGTCGATAATCAAACTTATCTTTGATTATTCAAATAAAGATAGTACTTTCGTATAAGTATATCTTTGGTTATTTAATACTCATTTCAAGTATAAGTTTTAAAACTTCTACTTCAATTATTTTTATAAAGATTATTCTTTATGGAAATATTATTTAAATAATAATATTCAGATATTTTCTAATATATTGGGACTGATTTATTTCATTAAATCAGCATTACTCCAAACACTCTTTAAAGTGTTTTCGAGTCTTCAAAATGATTTTTAAAAGTTAGAGCGGATCCCAAAACTCATTTTTATATTTAAGATCTTCCTTTTAAAGGGGATTTAAATACTCGTTCAAAACTTGAGGGATCCGGCTCAGTGGTGTATTTTACATTCGCAACGAGGTTGCTGTTTTGAGAAAACATCTTGATTACTTGCCCATCGTTCGGGAAGTAAGTTCATCTATTTGAGTCGGCATAAGCAACATGGGCTCAGTGGGCGTCCATAAAAGTGTAAGTGGCTCAGTGGGAGTCCATCAAATGCGTAAGTGGCTGAGTGGCAGTCCAGCATAAGGTCCTATTACGGCCAGGGTGATGACCAGTGGGGAATTCGTCCATCTACTAGAAAAGGTTACTTATTGGTATCTTTGCCTGATCAGCAAGATATCAGGTTTATGCCAAGGTTTTCTCCTTTCCAAATTCATTGGATATTGTAACTCTGTTTATAATTTTCATAACAGAGGTTTTCAAGGAGTGTATGAAATGTATATATATAGGTGTATATATATATCGGGATTTAATGAAGTATCTCGTAACTTCATTATTTATAATGATATTCAAAGATTGAATCTATTCAAATCTTGTCTTGTAGTCACATCTATGTGATGAACTTTTGAACTGATTATAACTTGAACGGTGGTAGTTCAAGTAATATTTGGAAAAGATATAAGTATATTGCGGTATCTTGTAACTTTATATTTTTAACTTATATCTAGTTAATGATTATCTTATGCATATCAAAGATTTTCAGAAAAACGTTGAGACAAGGGTAGATATATGAGATCACCTTACAACGATATTTTTATACAGTTATAAACTGGAACTCTGTGTATATTATGCATCGAAGAGGACTTCCAAGATTTTGAAAAGTATATATGTATATATACTGAATATTTTGCGACTTCATCGCATTAAGATATCAAACTTGGTTCATTTCTTTTGACCAAGACTTTCATGAGTACTATGAGAAGGCTCATATATTGTTAATCATTATACATATTATTTTGGTGGGCTTGCTGCTCACCCTTGCTTTCTTCTTTCATCACACAACAACAGATAGAAAAGATGAACAGGACCAAGCTCCCGATTCGCAAGCGGTTAGAAAACGTTTCGCAGTCTTCTGGAAGCGTTGATGCCGCCGTAGCTGAGGTAGGAGCTACCAATAGGCTAGGTTTTCAACTATTTATGAACCAGACTTATGTATAATATGAATTGTAATAATGGCAAGGAATATGTAAATTTATTCAGAACCTTTTTAAGGTGTAACGGTTTATAATTGTGGAATATAAGGACTTGTGTTATTTTTGAGTGTTCATCTCTGAGACTATAACTTGTGGTGTGTGTGTTTATTGTGGGGTCACAGTACAGAGTAGTTGATTATTTATTAAGATTGGGTGTTATTAAGGGAAATGGAACTCGTGACAACCCGGATCCCCGACCCCGGATTTGGGGGTGTTACAACACAACTCAAAGTCACAGCTCTGTCTACCAAAAACTTTCAAGGTCTATACTCTGCTACTCAAGAAAAGATTGACAAGCTTCTTGAAAAAGCTGAAAAGCTAGATATGGAGACCAAGCTTGATAAAAAAGAGGTTTATCAGACCTATTTCTGAAAAGGTTGAAGCAATTGAGAAAGTTCAGGAGAAGCAACAGGCCCAAATTACTGAGGTCCTGCAAAATCAAGCTTCTCAAAAAGCTCAATTAGAAGAAATCCAATCTTCAGTTGAACTTCTTCTCTCTCTCTTATTATCCGATGATGCCAAAAAGGGGGAGAAGATAGTTAAGTCCAAATGCTCTAATGATCAAGTACTAAAGAAGAAAGATGATAAAGCTCATGACCAGGGAAACCCTAGCAAGGGTAGAGGTCAAGTTCAAGGTAAAGAGCACATCAGCAAGGTTTCTTCTCGAAAACTAATTATTGATGCAAGCAAATCTTCTACTCAAAAGAAGAAAAATTCTGAAGCTGCTCAAACTTAAAATCTAATATCCAGTGATCAAAATCTGATATCAAGTTCTGATGAGCAAAGTCTGATAACAAAGCCTGATGTTCTGATTCAAGGTGGAAGTTAAAACTCTCAGAAGTTTCTGCAAACTCTGAAGCTCAAGGGAAAGTAGACTATAGTCTACTACAAGGATCCCAAGATTCAGACACTTGATGAGGAAATTGCAGGAAGATTATTTCTGAAACATAATCCTGGAATGAATTTAGAAAATCTCAAGGAGGAAGAAACTAGATTTAAATCTAAAAAGACAAATCTAAAGCAAAAAGCTTCTGTTGCAAAGAAACCTCCAAGGCCTAAGGAAAAAGGCATTGTGATCAAGGAGAAGTCAAATACTGAGGCATCAATGCCCAAAACAAGATCACAGACTGAGATTGATCCCAAAGACAAAGGTAAGGGAAAAGTTGATGAACCAACCAAGCCACTGGAGATGAAAATTCCTTAAATCCTGACCAGTGTGCAAAATGGTTCAAGTTACTGATGATACTCTTGCTGAAGATGAAGATGTTCAAACTTTAATAAGAAGGAAGATTTCTGAAGAATCAAAGACAACCTCTGGCAAGGCTCAAGTTGTTCAGAGTGAAGAACTGCAAGGTACAACAGAAACAACAAGTTCTGATAGAGTTATCAAGACATCAACCTCTGACATAGCTCAAGTTGATTTAGACAAGATGAAAATAGCTGACAAAAAAAACTTCTATGGAAAAATTTCAAACCATCAGATCCAAAGGAAAGCTAATTGTTGTCTGACTTCATGACTATTTGATTAAATGCTAGAGAACCAAGAGACAGGGTTGGACTAGGTTCTAATGAAGCTAAGATCAAGACAGGAGTTGAAGTTGCTACTATAGATCCATTTTTATTGACTGACAGACCTCTTGAAGATGTTACACAGAAACACCTTGATAAGTTTATCTATGTTCAAGTGGTACTGGATGCTCATGACAAGCACAATGTCAAGGAAAATCTGATTCTATTTCTTGAAGATGGAAGGACATATCAGATGTCAGAATCAGATGTGCTAAATAAATCTTAGAAAGAACTTCAATTCTTTCATTACCTTTTAGAGGTAAAGTCTGATATTACCAGGAGATGGTCAAATTTCGTATTGAAGACCATAAGAGATAAAGCTAGAATTTCTGGTTCAATGGTTATATAATTCATTCTTAATATTGTTGAAGATGATGGAAGTGAGATTCCAATGAAGAAGGATTCTGCTAAACTTGAAGTGATTTTGAAAGAGAAATGTCTATGTTACAATGAAGATTCTTCTCATCCAAGGGTAATAAGACCGGATGATGGTTTAGAAAGAAACCATATCTCTGCTTTAAGGACTGCAATCTACCAGATTGGAAGTTAGAATGAAGAGATGAAGTAAGTCAAGACTACTCTATCTCAAGTCCTGAGCATTAAAAAAGAAAAGCTGATATCAAACTTTTTCAAGAATCATTTTAGATTCAGATTGACTCAGTGAGATTGGTAAAAGCTACAAGGACTGTAAGTTGTAGTTAGTTATCTAGTTAAACTCTTATTTGCATTTGTACTTAAATGTTTTTGACATCATCAAATCTATTAACTTGTATATTTTGCATAATTTACAAGTTGGGGGAGATTGTTAGATATATTTGAGATGTCATGTCTAATATGATTCATGTTTAGTTTTCAGATCTTAGCAACAGGATATATCAGGACTTACTGAAATCGGGACTTACTGGAAGTCAGAACTTAATATCAGAACTTAAGGTCATTTCAGAACTTAAGTCCGGGAAGACTTTCAGTTAAGGAATGAAGCTGATTTACAGGAAAAGATCAAGACTAAAACAAAAGAAGATATGCATGGAAAGAGTTAGAGGACTGGAAGACTTGTAGAAGATATCTGATTGATATATTTTAGGAGACAGAATTGTATTCAATATCAATTAGAATATATCTTGTAATTGTGTACTATATAAACACAGACTTAGGGTTTACACTATTTGTGTTATCATTATCGAGAAGATTATACATTGTAACCTAGCAGCTCTTAGTGATATTTGTTCATCATTGAGAGAGAACAGCAGTTTATATTGTAACAGAGTTTATTGAATATACTTGATCTTTGTTACATACTTGTGTTAAATCGATTTGATTGTATAAATACTGTATTTAACCCCCTTCTACAATGTTTATGACCTAACAAAACAATTTTACGTGTGTTGTTAAATGAACAAGTTTAAATTGAGATAAGTACAAGTAATTCGAAAACTGGATAAAACGATCAGATATTGGATACATTGGGGCCAGAGTGGCCTATTGAATTGCGTAAGAGGCTAACTCGGTTGCGCGCACTACATAACTTATTAGTCCAGCATGTCAGAGACCTAGCTAACCTCTGAGTTCTGGAACAGGTTTATGGGATGGCGGTTAGAGCCTCTGGTGTTGATAGTCTGATGCTTTCTTCACATATCCATTACGTATCTGATTTGGTTTCGTGATTCCTGTGACGGAAACAGTGATTTATACAGTTGAATTATAAATGTGAATATCATGCTAAAATTGGACTCTGGTGTTTACACAGCACACAACTACGTTATTTTATTAAGAGCATGCTATCAGCGATATCCAGTTTCTTTTACTGTTATTTTGTTTTGACAGAGATTCGAACCGATTTATAGGATACTGTTTTATAGTTTATTCCTATAACTATTTACATTACTATTTTTACTTGGTATTCATATATTGGTACTACTGATCGATTTTATGCTCACTCTTGCAACCTGTTATATATATCATAGATGCCTAGAAGACCTATCAGACCCAGACAGAACAGAGTCTCAGCCCCTTCCGGTCCTGACTCCTCTGAGGTAGTTTGTATCAGATCATGTGCGGTCTGATGAGTTGTTGAATAAGTTAGTGTGTCAGACTTTTTAATAAATGGTGTTGTAATAGTGAATAGCTTAAATCATACTTGAACCTGGATCAGATCTTGGTTTTTGGTTCGTATTAGTATATTAATAATAATCGTGTAGTTTATGTTTGTGATTTATTATGTTTAGTGACGTCAACTCCTGACCCCGGGGTTGAGGTTGTCACAACATGTGTAACTCATGGGTCTTGTTAGTCCAGAACCTTTTGAGAAAAGACTCCATGAACTCCTTCCAACTATGGATGCTTGGGAGAGGATCCTACTAAACCATCTCTGAGCCCTTCCTTTGAGTGTAGATGCAAAGAATCGGGACTTGGTTAGATTATTGTTGTTATGGATAAAAAAATAAGGTTACTATTTGATGTATTTATTGCTAAGGTTCGGGAGTTCAAGGCCTTTAATGGCTGCTCTCGTATTTCGTAACTTAACTCTTCCTTTACGAGATGCCTACGTATCTCCGTGAATTAGAGAATCAAGCCAAAAAACATAGTTCTGATTTGTGGGGTGAGACCCCTTATATAGATGTTGGTAGTCCTTGAATTGGACTTGGTATATGAGACTTGGTGATCAAGTCTCTAAATTAGAATGGACTTTGGAGTCCTAAATAGTAGGAAACTGATTCCTTATCATTCTAGGTCCCTTAGAGGCTAATCTGCAAGGATTTATGTCCTCATTGGGACTCTTTTCAATAGCTGATTTTTTCCTTATTAATTAATTACGAAATAAATTAATATTCAGGATTTTTGGGCCTTCTTTGTTCCATCAGGCCTGATCTGGTCCATCAGGCCTGATCAATGTGTTAACCTTTTTGGTCTGAATGTCATACATCTTCTTATTGGGCTTAACAGCCTAAATCATGTATAATTACTGTAATATTTAATTACACAATCAGGATTTATTTATCCCTATCATTTGCCCCCCAACTTTTGGGAAACCGTATAAGATTTCGCAAAAGTTAAGTTCGCTCATTCCCTTCCACGGTATCGTTTTGCGTAAAGTGTGGAGCGACCTACACGTTTACAACGATTTGCCTTGTACGCGGCTTCAGGGTCGTTTAAAAACTTCCCTTCCTATTTTTTTACCTTCTCCCTATTTTTAGGAATTTTCTGGTATTTTTTCAGGAATTTTCCATTTTCCCGAGATTTTTCCAAATTTTCTGCAATTTTTCACAAATATTCTCAAATTTTCAGCCCTTTTTCGACCAGGATCCTAGTCGAAATTTCGACCTGGATCCTAGTCGAATTTTGGGCCAGCTTTCCAATCCTGGTCGAAGGACTTCGACTAGGATCCACGACCTGGCTTTCGACCAGGATCCTAGTCGAACCTTCGACCTGGATTTTGGTCGAAAACTAGTGTCTTTCTTTGCTTCCTGGTCATTTGGTTTCGACTAGGATCCACGACCTGGGTTTCGACCAGGATCTTAATCGAACCTTCGACCTAGATCTTAGTCGAGACTTCTATGCTTATTTGCTTCCTGGTCGTTAGAT
Organism: Apium graveolens; assembly: GCF_009905375.1. Taxonomy (NCBI): domain Eukaryota; kingdom Viridiplantae; phylum Streptophyta; class Magnoliopsida; order Apiales; family Apiaceae; genus Apium; species Apium graveolens. The sequence goes on along the minus strand of NC_133654.1, from coordinate 146,429,699 downwards.
TTCGACTAGGATTCACGACCTGGGTTTCGACCAGGATCCTAGTCGAACCTTCGACCTAGATCTTAGTCTAGGTTTCCATACCCCAATAATGTGCTTGATTCAGGAATTCGACCTTGATCCTGGTCTGGCTTTCGACCTCAATCCAGTTCTATTATACCCGTAATTTTTGGACATCTGTTCGAAAGAACTCGAGCAGGATTCACGAGCTGAAACTCGACCTCAATCCTGGTCTATTTTTCCCGTAATTTTCGGGTGTCTGTTCGAAAGAATTCGAGCAGGATTCACGAGCTGAAATTCAACCTCAATCCTGGTCTATTTTTCCCATAATTTTCGGGTGTCTGTTCGAAAGAATTCGAGCAGAATTCACGACTTGGAACTCGACCTCAACCCTGGTCTTATTGGGCTTCCTTCTTATCCAATTTGGATTGGGCGTCATTTTTTAGGGCTTTGATTTGGGCCTTCTATTTTTCCAAATCCTAATTGGTTTTGGGCCTACTATTTTCCAAATCTTAATTGGATTTGGGCCTTCTATTTTCTAAATCTTAATTGGATTTGGGCCTTTTATTTTTCCAAAAATTGGATTTGGGCTTTTTATTTTTCCAAATCCTAATTGGATTTGGGGCCTCCCATTGGGCCTCTTATTAATCTGGTCTTGGAATATTAAAACATCTTCTTTAGAATTCTCTAAAATTCTCGGGAATTTTTATTTAATTTCTTTAGAATTCCTTGGAATATTCTGGAATGTTCCATTTATGGGCTTTTTTCTTTAGGCCTTTATCCTTACTGGCCTTTTTGTCCCTTCAACTTCACTTTTTCTCCTATATAAAGGAGTGAGTAGAGTTCACTGCTCCTCACTTACTCATTTCTAAATTCTCCTTCTTTCTTCTTCTGTTAAGAATCTCAGAGAAATAACAGTTCGTCGGAGTATCTTAAGCCCCAAAACCTTCTTTAGGAGCATTACTTCAGGTAAGACTTCTCCCTTTACTTCTTGTGCTTGTTTTTGCTCAGTTTGCATTTTAAAATTGTCTCCTTATGTGCCTTTTTTTTAGATGGCTGATAAGAAAATGACTCGTTTGGCCAAGATGAATGTGGCCAGAAAGTCCAATGAATTCCCCATTCGGTAAAGGTACACTTCTTTGATTGATATGATCAACACCCGAGGGGACGAGTACCCGAAAGATGCGCATCTAGACGCGCACGACCATATCAGTGCCTTGCGGGATCCAAAGGAGCTGGACAAGTTGAGTGGTTGTTTCAGAATCAAGGATCCTTTCAAGCTAGTTCTTGCAGGTTCGCCCGACAGGGCCTGTCAGTGGAGGAAAGACGCACTATGCGTCTACAGGGATACTTTAAGGGCAGGTATTAGACTCCCCTTTCACCCATTCATCCCTGTTTTCTAGTTGATGTGGGCATCAGCCCTTGCCAACTCCCTCCTAACTCTTGGAGGTTGATTCTGTGCTATCTGTCGCAATACGCCAAGCACAATGTCTCTACCTTTGTTGCTGCTTTTAGAAAGATTTTCCAGTTCAAGAACAGTCCTGACAAGAATCTGGGGTGGGTTTCTTTAAACCAGCGCCCAGCCGTTCCCCACATAGTGAACGGGAAGTCCATCCCTGACAATAACTTGGGGTGGAAGAAAGATTTTATGTTCGTCGTTTGGGAGGGTGGCGATTGGGGCACCCTATTTCGCTCGTCTTTTGGGCTAGCCGTAGATGGGAGCCCAAACGATATAATTTTGTCTGAGGAGGAGACCAGAGCTTTCAACCTCCTTACGCAAGATAATGGGACTTCCCATTCTTGGGATCTTATCAGGGAGACCGTTCTTGTAGAACGCGGCCTTTCTCCCGTCCCTAAGAAGAGTACATTTCCTTCCTTATCTAATCGTTTTCGTTCCTTCTATCTTCTACTTTGCTAAATTCTCAACTTACTTATCTTATTTGTTGCAGTGGCTGAGAAAATTGAGGAGGCTACAAAGCCTAAAGACCTGGAAACGACCAGGATGAAGCGTGTTGTAAAGGTCTTTAAAGACCTGTGCCTTGGGGATCGTTTCCCGGAGTTCCTACTCCAAGCAAAGGAACCAGGCGAAGAAGGCCCCAACCAAGTTTTACGTACCAAGCAAAAACCAGGGTCTTATTTCCAACCTGCTTGCGGAATCCGGGGCAAGGATTCGATTGTTGGCAATACAGCGCTTGCCAAGGAATGGTCTATGCATTCCATTTCCCGGTTGACTATCAAGACTTTGTCCTTCAACAGGACTTGGAGGCTAATGAGCTTTTCGGAGCTCAGGCTTTGGCGACGGTACGTCTTTTTCCTTTGCCATTCGTAGTTTTTTGCCTTTTTGATTTTTTCCATTTCTTACCTTTGCTGTGTATCTTGTAGGTGAACGCCCATTTTCAAGGGCGATTCACCAAGCTAAGGCTTGGAAAGTTGGCCTCGAGGATGCAAACAAGAAGCTGGAGGAGGCCAACCAAAGAATAGAGGCCCTTGAAGCCCAACTTGCCTCATCTACTTCTGACTTGGAAATGGCCCGGGCCGAAAATGTTATCCTCAAGGCTCAAAAGGATAAAGCCTTTGACGGCTGGATGGACAGTCAGGAGTTCAAGGATTTAATGGTGGACCATGATGCCCTTCTTCATCTAGTCAGCTATAAGGAAGGCTGGGACGCCGCTGTGGAGGCCATTCAGGACGAGTTTCCAGAAGTCCTCGAACAGTCCGCCTTCCCTTGCCCTGTGCGAGTTCCAGCACTTGGGGGCGTTACAGATAAGCTTGCCAATTTGATCAAGAACGGCCCATCGGGGAGTCAAGGCCAAGGCCAAAAGAGGAAGGAGCTCGAGTCCAGCTCTGAAGAGGAGGAATCTTCTTCTGAGGAGGAGCCTGAGCCCGTTGTAAAGAAGGCCAGGGTAGAAGAGCCTCCAAAGATAGTGTCTCCTAAACCAGCGTCTCCTGCAGCATCCAAAGCGTCCGAAGATAGTTCCGAGGGAACCTCTTTGGAGACTTCCGAGGGGACTTCTGAGGGACCGACTGAAGAGACATCCGAGAAGACTTCGGATAGTGGTTCTGAAGAATCCCAGCCTTCCAAGGCCTAAGTTTTTATGTATTTCTTCTTTCTTAGACAATATTGAACTTTGTAATTGACTTTTATTATTTTCAGTCATATTTTTCCCAAGTATCGTCATATTTTTCTTTCGATTTTTCAAACTCAAGTTTATAACTCGGTTTTATCTTTCACAATGCATCAATCTAATAGGCTATTATTAAGTCGAAGGCTTTATATTATAACTTGGTATTCTTGATACCTTATATGAAATGGGTTCAACCCTGATAAAATCTAAACATAGCTTCTATATAGAAAAATCCTAAGCAAGCAAAGCTTCAAGGTGCTTTTAAACCTACTTGTCATTCTGACAAGTGAGAATCTTGCTTCAACTATTTTGCACATAGTAAACCTTCAGGTTTTGTGCATGCCAAGTTCTTAGGACTTTAAAACCATCCATAGTCTCCAGCTTGTAGGTTCCTCTACCCTGAACGCTCTTGACTTTGTATGGCCCTTCCTAATTTGGGGAAAGTTTCCCTTTCTGTCCTACACCAGAAGCTTCCACTTTCCTCAAGACTAAGTCACCTTGTTTGAAGAACCTTTCTTTAACCCTTAGGTTGTAGTAGAATGAAGCTTTTTTCTGATATTCCACTATCTTCGCATGTGCCTCATCTCGTACTTTATCAATTAGATCCAGGGCTAGCCTTTGCCCTTCTTCATTTTCCTCAGCATTAAAAGCTTGAATCCTGGGGGAGGAATATGATATCTCTACAGGAACAACTGCTTCTGCACCATATGCTAACATGAAGGGAGTTGCTCCAGTCGTGACTCTACAGGTAGTCCTATAGGCCCATAGTATGGGGAGTATTTCATCCACCCAGTTATTCCTTGACTTCTCGATCCTTTTCTTTAGTCCATCCAGGATTATTCGATTTTCCACTTCCGCTTGCCCATTGGCTTGCGGGTGAGCCACAGATGTGAATCGTAACTCAATTTCATTTTCCTCACAATACCTCTTGAATTCCTCGTTGTTGAACTGTGTTCCATTGTCAGTGACTAGAATGCGGGGAATTCCATACCGGCACATAATACTTTCTCACAGGAATTGTGCAACCTGCTTAGTTGTGATCTTGGCCAAGGGTTTGGCTTCAATCCACTTGGTGAAATAATCAATGGCTACAATCAGAAACTTCCTTTATGCCTGGCCATGGGAAAAGGCCCCAGTATATGCATTCCCCACATAGCAAAGGGGATGGGTGAGTTGATGGAGGTCAGCATCTCGGGGGGTTGTCTAACGACTGGTGCATGCTTCTGACAGTGGTCACACTTCTTCATATATTCTTTGGCATCAGCCATCATTTCTGGCCAGTAGAAGCCTAAACGGTTATCTTATGAGCTAAGGCCCTGCCCCCCAAGTGTTACCCATATATGCCTTCATGTACTTCTTCAAGAGCCAAGCGAGCCTCATCGGGCCTGAGACATCTTAAGTAGGGAACCACGAAAGATCTTTTATACAGAATTCCATCTATCAAAGAGTATCTTAGTGCTCGAACAGCCAACTTTCGTGCTTCAGTAGCATCATTTGGTAACCAACCGGTTTGAATATGAGCCTTAATGGGATCAATCCATGATGTCCCCGGGCTATAGGAGCCACAAGCTTAACATCAATGCTCCGTGTTTTCAAAACGTGATTGTATACACTTCCAGAACTTTCTTCCATCTCAGATGAAGCAAACTTTGACAATGCATCTGCCTTAGCATTTTCCTCCCTTGGAATGTGCTCAACATGGCATTCATCAAATTGGGTCATCATGGCCCTTACTAGGAGGACATACTTAGCCATCGTATCATCCCTTACCTCAAACTATCCCTTCACCTGGGATATGACCAACTTCGAGTCTTCACAGACTTTTAAGTTCTTGACTCTAAGTGTCCCTGCTAAGCCAAGACCAGCTATCAGAGCTTCATATTCTGCCTCATTGTTTGTGGTTGGGAAGTCTAACTTCATGGCATACTCAATTAAGAACCCATCAGGGCTTTGTAAAACCAAACCTGCTCCACTTGAATTCGTTTTTGATGCTCCATCAAAATAGAGAACCCAGTATTCTTTTTCCTTATTAACCTTCTCTTTATCCCCCTTATCTTCCTTGTCTTGAGGTATGTTATCTTCCTGCCCCCCGACTTCTTGGTTGGGTATGGTACATTCCACCACGAAGTCAGCTAATGCCTGGGCTTTTATTGCCGTCCATGGCTTATACTTGATGTCGAACTCTCCCAGCTCTATTGCCCATTTGATCAACCTCCCACTAACCTTAGGACTATAAATGATATTTCTCAGGGGCTGATTTGTTAGTATCTTAATTTGATGAGCCTGAAGGTAAGGACGTAATTTTCTTGAAGCCATTACCAAGGCTAGAGCAAATTTCTCAATAGTTGAATAATTCAACTTAGCACCATGCAGAATTTTGCTGACATAGTATACGGGTTTCTGGATTTTCAGTTCCTCCTTAACCAATACAGCGCTCAAGGCACTCTCTGAAACAGCTAAGTATAAGAATAAAACTTCATTCAAAGCTGGTTTGGCCAACAACGGGGCCTGGGCCATATATTTCTTTAACTCCATGAAAGCCTTCTGGTTTTCCTCACTCCATACAAAGTCATTAATGTTTTTTAGTGACTTGAAGAATGATAAGAACTTGTCTCCTGACTTGGAGATGAATCGTCCCAGCGCAGCAACCCTTCCTGTGAGCTTTTGAACATCCTTGACAGTTTTTGGTGGTTCCATGTCCGGAATTGCCTTTATTTTATCAGGGTTGGCCTCGATCCCTCACTTGGAGACCATCAATCCCAAAAAATTTCCAGATCCTACTCCGAAAGCACACTTTGTAGGATTTAACATCATCTTGTGGTACCTCAGGACCTCAAAAGCTTCCCTCAAATGGGTTATATGATCAGTCTTTACTAGACTCTTGACTAACATGTCATCAACATAGACTTCCATCGTCTTGCCAATAAGATCTTTAAAAATTTTATTTACCAACCTTTAATAGGTGGCTCTTGCATTCTTCATACCAAATGCCATAACAAGATAACAATAAACACCAAATTCAGTGATGAATGATACCTTTGAAATGTCATCCTTGTGCATCTTAATCTGATTGTATCCACTAAATCCATCCATGAAGCTCAGCATTTCGTGCCCAGCAGTGGCATCTATCAAAGTATCGATCATTGGTAACGGGAAACAGTCCTTAGGACAGGCATCATTTAGATCAGTGAAGTCCACACACATCCTCCATTTTCCATTGGCCTTCTTCACCATTACAGGGTTTGCTAACCATTCTGGAAATTGAATCTCCTCAATGAAACCAGCTTCTAAGAGCTTCTCCACTTCCTGTTTTATAGCTTCTTGCCTTTCTGGAGCAAAACTTCTTTTCTTTTGTTTCACTGTCTTCCGATTTGGGTCCACAATCAGCTTGTGAGTAATCAGTTCTGTGTCTATGCCTGGCATATCAGCTGCTGACCATGCAAAAACGTCACTATTTTCTTGCAAAAATTTCACCAACTTCCCTCTAAGGGGCTCCTCGAGTGTTGCTCCAATAAAAGTTACCTTCTCAGGATCTTCGGGGGCTAAAAGAATTGAAACCAAGTCTTCTGCTGGCTTTCCTCTTTTCTCATCATTCTCTTGAATATCCAGATCTTCAATAGGAAGAACCAGCCCCCCAACTCCATCTGCCCTCAAAGAGGCAACATAACAGCTTCTAGCCATTTTCTGGTCTCCTCTCTCTTCTCCGATCCCATCCCGGGTTGGAAACTTCATAACTGAATGGTAGGAAGAAGGGACTGCCTTGAAGGCGTGTATCCCTGTTCTTCCCATGATAGCGTTGTAAGTCGAACTAGCCTTCACCACCACAAAGTCCAACTTCTGAGTTGCTTGCCTTGGTTCCTGCCCTATGGTTGTTGGCAACTTGATTATCCCCTCTACGGGGCACTCCACTCCCGCAAACCCATATATTGGCATGTCGGTTGGGGTCAATTGGGAGTCATTATATCCCATCCTCAAAAAGGTGTCATGGAGCAAGATATCCAATGAAGCACCATTATCCACAAGGATCCTTCTCACGGGGTTGTTCCCTATTATCGGGGTTATAACCAACGGGTCGTCATGGGGAAATTTCACACCCTCTAGATCAGAATCATCAAAAGATATTGTTACTCATGTCCTAGCCCTCTTCGGGGCTTCCCCAACAATATGCATAACTTCTCGGGCATACGCTTTCCTGGAGTTCTTGGATAACCCAGCAGCGGTTGGTCCTCCAAAGATTATGTTTATCACAGGCCCTCGAGGTCGTGGTCCTCCGAAGATTGTATTTATCACCGGTCCCCTAGGCTGGGGATTCCGCCCCTGATCGTCTTGGTCCCTCCTACGATCTTCAAAGTTCTTTCTTCCATTGTTATTCCTATCCCCTCCATCTCCAGTGTATTTATTCAATCTTCCTTTTCAAATGAGGAACTCAGTTTCATCTTTCAGTTGTCTACACTCATAGGTGTCATGACCGACATCTTTATGAAATCTGCAATACTTGCTCTTATCTAGCTTGGCAGGATCAGCCTTCAAGGGCTTAGGCCAACGAATATCTCGATCTTTCTCGATTTCCATCAAGATCTGGCTTCTAGGAGCATTCATCTTAGCGTATTCAGTGAATTTTTGCCCAGGTCCTCCCTTCTTGGAGGTTAAATTAGGGTTTGGCTCGGTTCTAGGATACTTGTCCTTAGCAATATATTCTAGGTCAGTTTTCCGCTTCTTGCCTCCACTAGGCTCATTACTCACTACGGTCTTCCTCATGCTCTCTTTCACCTTGATGTACTTCCCGACTCTATCTTGGAGCTGCAACATGCTTTCAGGGAGGCGTTTGGCTAAGGACATCTTGAAAAACTCATCCCTAGTTCCTTGTTGTAGTGCTATCATGGCTACCTTATCATCAAGGTCTGGGACTTTTAAAGCCTCCTTTGTGAAACGATTCAGATAGTCTCTCAAAGATTCCTTTGTTCCCTGTACAATGCTCATAAGAGATGCTGAACTTTTCTCATGTACTCTTCCGCTGATGAATTGCTTAATAAAAGCCTGACTTAATTCTCCGAACGACCCAATAGAGTTCGGGGGCAAACGACTATACCACCTTTGAGCCATACCCGACAGGGTTTGAGGAAAGGCCCGACACTTAATAGCATCATTCACGGGCTGTAACAGCAGTGCATTAGAGAATGTTCTAACATGATTAACGGGATCTCCTGTGCCGTCATAAGCTTTTATAGTTGGCATCTTGAACTTTCTTGAGATATGGGTATTCATTATATCTTCAGTGAAGGGTGGAGTAGGATCATCAGGATCTCTAAGGGGAAGAAGATTGCTTGGATCAGCCCTTGGGACAACAGCCCTTCTCTGCACTGGACCATCCAGGTCTATGATAGGAGGAGGATTTCTCCTCCTAGGAGGTACTGGGGGTCTGGTGGTTTGGTGCGCCTCCAAGTCGCACCTCAGCCTTAAAATCTCAGCCTCGTGAGCCCTGATTCTTTCCTGCACTTCTTGGGGATTCGCCCCTTAGGTGCTTTGAGGGCGTTGGCTACCATCAGCCATCGGCTCTTTGCCAGCACGTATCCTTCTTGGGGCTACTTCATCATCCGAAGATTCAGAGTCTCTCTCAGTGTAAGGACCAGAAAATTCTTGATCCTCAGGGATAGGAGCCAAACCTCGTATGTATGGGGGTGAGCGCCCTCGTGCTTCACTACGTCCAGCATGTCCACTTCCTCCAACCTCGGGGTAAAGGGGCATCCCATAAGGGGGGTTAGTAGTAACAATAGTTGAATATTCGTACCCGATAGGTCGAGAATTCACAGGTGCATGTACTTGTTGAATTTGGGGATTCATACCTTGAGTAGCCGAGGGAATCGTCCCTTATGGCTGAGGTTCAGTTGCCCCTATCTGGGCTTCTCCTTGCGTGGTTGCATAGGTTGAATGCGGAGGTACCTCCACAGTTGAAGAAATCACTTGTGTTGTCCCCGTTGGTGTTCCTCCTCCAAGGGCCCTAAATGTTCTCCGTGTTTTCGCCATGGTTATTGTTGTGCTTTCCCACAGATGGCGCCAAATGTTATGGATAAAAAACTAAGGTTATTATTTGCTGTATTTATTGCTAAGGTTCGGGAGCTCAAGGCCTTTAATGGCTGCTTTCGTGTTTCGTAGCTTAACTCTGCCTTTACGAGATGCCTACGTATCTCCGTGAATTAGAGAATCAAGCCAAAAAATGTAGTTCTGATTTGTGGGGTGAGACCCCTTATATAGATGTTGGTAGTCCTTGAATTGGACTTGGTATAGGAGACTTGGTGATCAAGTCTCTGAATTAGAATGGACTTTGGAGTCCTAATTAGTAGGAAACTGATTCCTTATCCTTCTAGGTCCCTTAGAGGCTAATCTGCAAGGATTTATGTCCTCATTGGGACTCTTTTCAATAGCTGATTTTTCCCTTATTAATTAATTATGAAATTAATTAATATTCAGGGTTTTTGGGCCTTCTTTGTTCCATCAGGCCTGATCTGGTCCATTAGGCCTGATCAATGTGTTAACCTTTTTGGTCTGAATGCCATACATCTTCTTATTGGGCCTAGCAGCCCAAATCATGTATAATTACTGTAACATTTAATTACACAATCAGGATTTATTTATCCCTATCAATTGTACGATTAGATCTGGGCTATTTGATCAAATAGTTAAGATACTCTTTTGGGTCTCCTATCCCATCAAATGAGTCAAGATTATAGTGCTTGAGATTTTTCTGCCTGGATATGGCTTCCATGGAATGGATGAAGGTGGTCAGGGTCCCTTCAATCTCCAGTCTGGAGTCCCTTCCCACCTTTTTCTAGAGCTCATAGATCATGTCCTTAAGATCCTGATGTTCATCATCATCATCAGTTATTGTCTCCGGAGTGGGATCTTCGGATCTTTTTTGCTTTGGATTTCCCTAAGAGCTTTTCTTCCTCCAACTGCATTCTTCTCTAGATCTTGAGTTCACAATTTTTCTCTGCGTGCTGGCAGAAGGCCTATGACTAGGAGTATTTCCTCCCATAACCATGATTCCACAATTCAAAATACAAGGATACAATTTTTCAAATAGCATGACTTTACAAAAAATAAGCTCCGTAAAAAACAACTAATTCAAGATCCAAACTTTTCAAAACCAATCTACGGTTATTTTTAGCAAGAATCAATATCAACCAAAATAACAATCAAGATTTCATGCTCTAAATCAACAATATTTGAAGAAAGACAGATATGGGCTCTTAACGACTAGATCTACCTACTTTACATACAAACATGGCTTTAAACAAAGTAGGACTGCATTTCTATAATGGGCATTTCTAAAATAGGCCTGGATTTGCTTCAGCTCTTACTGGTGAGAGAAAAGACTCTTTTAAGAGATTGTTGATGAAAATGAGTTCAGGGGTACCGAGAACCAAGAAAGGAGTTACCCCTCCTTCTACTGCCAAATGATAAGTTCTATCTGCAATCTAGTCCTTATGACGTCGTACTGGGACTTGTCTTGTGGTTTAGTTGTCATTGAGTCTCTGCAAAATAATGCTAGAGGGGGTTTTGAGTCCCGTGGCGCCTCCGACATGAGAATAAAAACTTAATTTTAAATGATAGATATGTAGGAAAGCTGTGGGTGTGTGTATAAGTGTGTAGAAGAGAGTAACCCCTGGACCTATTTTCCTTGACTATTTATAGCACATGAATATGGTTTAAGGGTCGATACCTTCGACCGGGACCACTCATTGTTAGGAGCAGAGGAAGTTTGGCGCTAGTAAATGACTTACACGTATCCATGTCGGAATTACGCAAAATTATGTCATGGGTGCGTTGGCACATGTCTTAAATATGCCAATCATTGGTTATTAGTATTTGTAATTTTCACGTGGGGACCTTGGTTGTAATATCCCAGGTTTTTATATTAGTGTGAGTCTATGAATCTTATCATTGACTTTAATTAATACTGTTTTGACGATGTGAATAGTTGGTGTGTGCTTGCTATGTGAAGTAATATGGACTAACTAATATTTGCACCCTCTCTTTCTTTCTGTGATTCCGAGGACGCAATCCGTTTAAGGAGGGTAGATTATAATGACCAGGACTTTTCAAAAGTTGTTTATTATTATAAAAAATGATTTTCTTAAAAGGAAAGAAAAAAATATAATATTTTATTCCGGTTTAAATAGATTTCAAAATTTTATTGTTAAATACCGGGTTATTGTGTTGTTGATGTGTAATATCCTTTCGAAACTAAAGTTTATATATTGTTTCTAATATTTAGATGTATTGGTTATGTGAGTATAAGTGTTATGCGATTAAGTGGTACGTATGGTTTCGATCGTATGATTAACTGGGATAATTTATGAATATTATGTAAGTATATGTGAAATTTCTGTGAAACTATATGTGAATAATGTTTTGTAATTACGGTTTATATATGCCAAAATGGTGACTTTTAATTACTAATATTCTTGGAATGGGTCATATATTATTCAGATATTTTACAAGTGAAATATTGATTGTTATATGATTTTATAAATGATTTATGGAATTATTTAATAATTTTCCTAATTAATTATTAATTATATGTGATTATTCGGAAACCCACAACTTCAACGGTGTTGGGATGAAGGGTTTCAAGCACATAAACGCAACAGAAATGATGTAAAATTAAATTAAAACCAGAACAAAATCAAAACCCACTGCAGGATCCATGCGAAAAACATATATTTAATTCGTAGATCAGATTGTTTACCGTAAGAAGCTTTACAAATTGGTTGACTAATAGAGATCCAAAGTTTGTTCAATCACCACGCATCCCGCTCCCGCGATCTACGCTCTATCGGTATCCATACGAATGCTTGAACGCAAGGATTGGATGTGTACTAGCACAAAGTCGTGTATTCTTGCTCTCTCCATCTTCTCTCTTGGTGGCTAGGGTTTTAGTAAAAGTCTTACATACAAAACCAGCCACACAAGAGATATTATATAGAGGGTAGAAAAATGAATTATAACTCTTAACTAATTAGGAGTTATTATTAATTCGAAAATCCTATTTGTATTATAATTAAGTCTCACTTAATTATTTAACAAATAAATTTCATAATTAATATTAGTAAATTCGAATATCATTATTTATCTAATTAATTAAGTCAAACTTAATTAATATTATAAATAATTCAAATTACTTTAATTTAATTTAAATCCAATTTAAATTAAATAATCCTTCAAGCATTCTTTGTGTGTGACCCTATAAGTTATTATTACGATGGCAACGAATTTTAAATCTAATTTAAAATCATAAACAATGAGCGGCATCTAGTAATACATTATTGCTACCCAAGTAATAATAATTAAATCGGTGATCGATTAAACCTTTCGTGAATAATGTATAATGTAATATAATCTCTTTAACCACATATTATAGATTAAACTAGAGGTGTGTAATGTGTCATCCTCAACATAGTTTGATCCAGGTTTTCTTGATCAATAAGTAGACTATCACATCAAATCAACATTTGAGCGTGGCCACGCATTTCATAGTCTAGCTCATACAAGAGGCCAATAATATCACTCCTAAAATTAGTAGGGTTAATCCTCTCTAGACCATTCATATTTCTCATATGATTCATAATATACCCGAAATACACTTTTATCATGACATGGTTAAAGGTAACTTTTAATGTAATCAAAGTACATTAATTCTCGTATAAAAATATAATGATTTCAAGTCTAAGGGCCATTACATCATTATCACAGTGAGAATAAATTATGACACAACAGACATGTAAAATCTCACATTAGGTCTGTCCAGCACCATGTACATTTACATCTGCCCGTGTTTTTGACTTTAGTATTACTATAGCTATGATCAATGAGATGTGATCATCAGTCAACAAACATACTAGTCTTTATGTATTTTTATTATTATTGTCCTTTAATAATAATACTCGACTACGGACCTTTAGGAATATTGATACTATTCTCATAATTTCATTTCTAAGTCACGTACTTAGAGATATAGAATTTCATATCATATTCCAAAGACATTTATTAATCTAACATTTATATCACAGTAAATTAAGAATTAATAAATTATAAATGGAATAATCGATAGAACATAAACATTAATAATCCTAATGACTTAAACTAAAATATCATAGTGTTGTCTCCAGGGCACAAACACTAACAATCTCTCACTTGCACTAGAGTCAATCACCCATGTATCTAATACTCATAGAACTAGTATGACCATCATGTTTATGCTGTGATAAAGCCTTAGTCAGTGGGTCTGCAACACCATCATTACTATGTACTTTACATTTATATCTCCTTGATCATTAATCTCATTAATAAGGTGATATCTCTTAAGGACATGCCTAAACAGTCTCCTTGGCTGTTTCAAAATATCAATATATTCGGCTTCCATTATAGAATCATCAATGTTCTTACTGTGAACTATTCCAGCTAACATCACTTATATTTAGACAAAACATAAATCAGGCATAAACATGTAATCATCCTCGCATGTTCAAAAAATTAGGTTCAGAAACTAGCATCAGTGTAACCCTTTACAACTAGTTCTCTATCTTCTCCATACTTCAAAAATAAATCTTTAGTCCTCTTTAAGTACTTAAGAATATTTTTGACAACTATCCACTGACCCTCACATGGATTAGACTGGTATATGTTCGTCATACTCAAAGCATACGAAATATCAGGACAAGTACATATCATTGCATATATTATAGATCCAATTACCAAAGCATATGGAGCTTTTTCAAACGGCCCTTATCATCTAATGATTTAGGGGAAATTATCTTTAGAGATCACTATCCCATGAGATATCGAAACATATCCTTTCTTTGTCTCTTGCATCATAAAATGCTGTAATACTTTATCAATGTATGTACTCCGACTAGGTCGATTGAATCTCTTCAATCTATCTCTATAGATCTTGATCCCTAATATATAGGTAGCATCGCCTAAGTCTTTCATCGAGAAACTATTTCTCAACCAAGTCTTAACAGCCTGTAGAGAAGGTATGTTATTTCATATGTGTTATATGTCATCTACATATAATACTAGGAATGTCACATGGCTCCCACTAACCTTCCCGTAAACACATGGTTCATCTTCATTATGAATAAAGCCAAACTCTTTGACTGTTTCATCAAAATGAATATTCCATCTCCTCAAGGCTTTCTTCTATCTAAATAGATAGAAGCAATTACAGACCATCTTATCAAACTTTGAATAGACAAAACCCTCAGGTTGTATCATATATACATCCTCTTCAAGGCTCCCATATAAAAAGCGGTTTTGACATCCATTTTCCAAATCTCATAGTCAAAGTAAGTAGCTATTGCTAGGAAAATCGTGATGGACTTGACCAGCAACTGGTGAAAAAGTCTCATCATAGTCTATATCATGAAAAAAAAATTAAAACCTTTTTCCACTAGTCGCACCTTATAGGTCTGTACTTTACCATCCATGTCAATTTTCTTCCTGAAAACCCACTTGCACCCTATAGGTTTTACCCCTTCGAGTGGATCAACTAAAGTAAATACTTTATTTTGATACATGGATTCCATGTCAGATTTCATGGCCTACAGCCATCTCTCGGAGTCTGGACTGTTCATAGCATCTTGGTAGGTGAGAGGCTCATCATCCCGTAAGCATCATATCGCCATCTTGAGTCAAGAGAAATTCATTATATCTATCGGGCTCATGGTGAATCCTACTAGATCTACGAACAACCTGTGTTTCCTGAATAGGATTACTTTCAAAGTTTTGATGTACATCTTGATCTCGTTCCAACTCTGGTTCAATATTATCATGTGGTTCTTGATCTTCATTTAGATGTATTGTCCTCCCACTTATTTTCTTAGAAAGTAGTTCTCCCTCAAGAAATATAGCGGTCTGAGCAACAAACACTTTGTTCTTGGAAGGATTATAAAAACTATAATCTTTAGTCTCACTTGGGTATCCCACAAAATAGCATCTATCTAACTTTGGTACAAGCTTGTCAAAGGCTAAACGTTTCACAAATGCTTCTTGTCCCCAAATTTTCATAAATGGCATGCTATGATATTTTTCAGTCCATATCTTATATGGAGTCTTTTGAACCGCTTTTGTCAACTCGATTAAGTGTATATGCATCCATTCTAGAGTATAACCCCATAACCTGATTGAAAGATCCGCTTGAATCATCATCGATCGCGCTATGTCCAACAAGGTACTATTTCTCCTCTCAGAATCTGTATTCCATTGAGGTGTTCCAAAAGGAGTAAGTTGTGATACAATATCACACTCCTTCAAGAAACTCTTGAATTTGAGGCTTAAGTATTCTCCTCCACGATTTGATCATAAAAATTTTTATATTTTTCCTTGTTTGCTTTTCTACTTCGGCCTTATATTCTTTGAACAATTCATAAAATAGGATTTGTTCTTCATAAGAACCATATATCCATATCTACTGAAATCATCAGTAAATGTCATGAAGTAGTATAAGCCACCCCTTGCTGTCATATACATTCGACCACATACATCATTATGTATATGTCCTAATCATTTGGTGGCCGTTTTACCTGATCAGGTAAAAGAAACTTTAGTCATTTTTCCAATGAGACAAAGTTCGCATCTTCCGTATGATTCAAAATTGAACTTATCCAAGTATACATCTATATATAACTCATAAATGCGTTTCTCATTAATATGGTTTAACAACAATGCTAGAGGTAATGTTTGATTTGAGTCAGCTTAAAACATATAAATTGTCAACTAATTCTGCAACATTATAAGCCTTATCATTAAAATAGAATAAACAACTATTGTTTATTTAATTGAAATGAAAACCTTTCTTGTCCTGACAAGAAATTGTTATAATGTATTCACTACAGGCAGGCATGTAATAACAATTTATCAAGTTATGTTATGCATATGTTGTGTACTTGATGATTTCATGAACAAAACACCTTGGTAGATTTTACTTAGTGAAAATGTAGCACTTGACGGATAAGGATTACAGTCCCGACGGATAACTCATTTTAGTCCCGACTAATGATGACTTATTATCCATCGAGTGAGTAGCTTATATAATAATAAGTCGGTAGCACATTTCTGCATACATATTATTTAGAATCTGTAGTAGTACTTAAGTCATGTTGACTGTAACTAGATATGCAGAAGAGGTTGATTAATTGTACATAGATGATGTCTTGTAATTTTGCATAAATAAAATGAAGTCAAGTACTTGATTGCTACCCGAAGGATGAACAACAATGGATTCGACGGATGATCAACAACCCGACGGATGATCATTAACTCGACGGATGATCATAAACCCAACGGATGAAGAATTAAAATATTTGTTGACAGTGACAACACAGTCATATGCGTCGAGTGTATGCAAATGGAATGCGGTAGCCTATTCAACTGGGTTTTCGAGAATAAAGAAGCATTGCCATTTCCATGCTATTATGAAGATATTCAAAGATGCTGGAATAGAGTAATGAAGTAGCATTGTATTAGACTTGATAGTTTTTGTTTTATTATCCTGTCTTATTACTTTGTATCTTGGTGATATATAACCCAAGAAGCAGCAATAGAATAGTAACTAAGGAACTAAGCAACCAAGAGAGAAACATTTGTAAGCTGTATTCTTAGCATTTCTCTCGTTCTTTGTTGTTATCATTTTGTAAGCAGCTGTGAGCTTTTTGCACATAGAGTTCTCTCGATATATATTATATATCTCTTATGGAATAATTCAAATCCACCAGAAAGTTTTTAAAGACTCTTGTTTTTAATTACATGTGTTTTGATTCATTTCAAGTAACTATTCCGCATTCTGCTAATCAATTCACACTTATATATATATTTGAGTTAGAACATTTTTATTCAAGAAAAAGTTTTAAGAATTCCATTCAACCCCCTGTTAAGGGACTAACAAGTTCTCAATCTCGCTTTATGGGCAAAATTAGGTATCAAGTTCCTTCAACTAGAGCAACAACTTTTGCTCCAATTCTAAACCGATACCTGAAGCTTGACCATTACTGGTCTTCTTCTTTAGATCTTCCAAACAAGCTCGACAATTTAACTTCCAATCATCCAGTTATTACCATAGAAGTGACAATTGTCTTCATTAGCAACACCACTAATAGGCTTCAAAAGCCCCCTTGGGATTGGACTCTGGTTTGGCACTGAATAAAATTAAATCTTAATCTTGCATATCCAGTTTTCTTTCCTATTTGCATTCCATGTGTACACCATCAATATGGGCGTAGTTTATGCCTTTACCGTGTTGTTTTTAGCAGTTCTAAATATGCCTCACAACTCAATGGGTGTTTTGTCTATCTCATTTGTTTTGTTCATAACAAACTGAGAATAGAATTTGTTCAAAGATTGCTTGATCAAATCAAGCTGAGCCTCTAGACCAATCTTGAAACCCAAAATATCAAGGTAGATATACCTATCATCTTTAGAACATTTGGTCCAACCGGATATCATTCTCCCATTAATGCAAGTATGGTTCCTTATTTTCATCAAATCTTTCTTGACAGACCTATCCTTTGAAAATCCTTTGAAAGTCTTCAATCACATCATAAGCACCACTATGCTCTTGTTGCTTCTAAAGCTCAGCACTCATAATTATAAGCATGAGACATAAAATATCAGTTGCATAATCAATTTGCATTTGGTAAGCATTTTGTTCAGCACATGTTTCATTCTCGGTTAGAAGAGATAAGGGAGGGGTTTGTGTTAGATATATTTGTGATGTCATGTCTAATCTGATTTGTTTAGTTTCAGAACTTATTATCAGAATATCAGAACTTATCTAGAAATCAGAACTTAGTGAAGACAGGAAGTTATCAGAACTTAAGGCGTCATAACTTATATCAGAACTTAAGTGCGGATACACCTCAAGGATGAAAAGCGGCTGATTTACAGGAGATGATCTGGATTAAACAAGTAAAGATGTGCATGAAGATTTGGACAGCTATAGGACAGCATTAGATAATCTCTGATTGATATATTCTAGGAAACAGAATCATTATCATATCAATTGGTAGTTATCTTATAACTGTGTATTATATAAACATAGATTAGGGTTTACACTATAAGTGTTATCATTCTCGAGAATATTATTCATTGTAATCCTAGCAGCTCTTAGTGATATCATACATCACTGAGAGGGTAGATAAAACCTACTGTAACAGAGTTTGATATATTGAATAAACTTGTTTTTCAGTTACATTCTTGTGTTCATAATCGAATTGAATGTAGATACTATATTCAACCCCCTTCTATAGTATCGTTGAGGGCTAACAAGTGGTATCAGAGCCAATCTGTTAAGCTTACAAACAGTTAAGATCCAAAAATATAATCAATCATGTCTGATCAAGCAAAAATACCAGACCCTCAAGAACCTGCAAAGGTTCAACCTATTCAAAACACCAGTAGATATGAATCCATCAGGGTTCCTATACTCAAGGTGTCTGAGTACCCTATATGGAGTGTGAAGATGCCCATGTTTCTGGAAGCTACAGATCTAGAATATTTAGACAGAATTTATGATGGTCCACACAGGCCCACAAAGCTTTCTGTTGCAGCTGGGAATGAGCCACAGAGGATGATTCCCAAAGAAAAGAGAGAATACACCACTGAA
The DNA here is from genome assembly GCF_009905375.1 of Apium graveolens. Taxonomy (NCBI): domain Eukaryota; kingdom Viridiplantae; phylum Streptophyta; class Magnoliopsida; order Apiales; family Apiaceae; genus Apium; species Apium graveolens. Next base: position 146,410,916 of record NC_133654.1, on the reverse strand, counting down.
GACATCTCTTCACTAGGAAAGGATGCAAAAGTAAGATACTTGCTTCATAGTGCACTTGACAATGTCATGTCAAACAGGGTGATTGGATGCAAGACTGCAAAAGAAATCTGGGATGCATTGGAAGTGAGATGTCAAGGAACCAATGCCATCAAAAAGAACAGGAAGATAATACTCACACAGGAGTATGAGCACTTTGACTCAAAATCTGATGAGTCACTAACTGAGACATATGACAGATTCACAAAGCTGTTGAATGATCTATCACTAGTGGAAAAGGAATATGATATAGAAGATTCAAATATGAAATTCCCACTAGCTCTTCCTGAAAATTGGGATTTGAAAGCTACTACAATAAGAGACAACTATGAACTTGCTGATATGTCTCTTGATGAAATCTATGGGATGCTCAAGACTCGTGAACTTGAGATGGAGCAAAGAAAGAAGAGGCATGGAGGGATGTCTAATATAGTTGCTTTAAAGACTGAAGAAAAGCCAATTGTCTCTATGAAGGCAAAAGGAAAAGCTCTTATCATACAGTCTGATTCAGAGTCATCAGATTCTGATGATGATGATTCAGAACCTGAAAATTTATCTGAAGTGGATGTTGATGCAGAGATGATGCAACTGTGTGCTCTTATGGTGAAGGGTATCAGAAAGATAGCCTACAAGAAATTCAGAAAGGGTAAGAAGTTTTCCAGGAAAGGTGGAAGTTCTGACAAGAAAGGGTTCAGAAAGACTGAAGAAAAAGGAGGAAAGTCTGACAGAGGAGACAACTCAAATGTCAAATGCTACAATCGTGGTGAAACAGGCCACATCTCTCCTGATGCAAGAAAAGAAAAGGTGATAAAGGCCAGGCACTTATCACAAAGAAGAAAAACTGGGCAGACACTTCAGAATCTGAAGAAGAGGTGAACTATGCCTTAATGGCAAATGCTGATAGCAGTTCTGATGCTGCTAAACTAGAGGTACCTCTATCAACTCTTGCTTTTGATACATAAGATATTACTGAGTTCAGATTATTTCTGAAAAACATTGATATTAGCTATAGAGATCAGACTTTAGAGAATGAAAGATTAAAATCGGAAAATCTAAAGTACAAAAATAGAAATAGCTATCTTGAATAAGAGTTAGTCCACCAGAACACTATTCAGACAGAGAGAGATAATGATGTGTATGTTAAGAATGAAGTGCTTAAACAGAATGATTATCTAAAAACTAAATTAGAAAAAGAAAGAGAAATCATCAGGACTTAGACTAACTCAGGCAAAACAACTCAGAATATTCTAAGTAGTTGAAACTGGAAAGAGGGGTTAGGTTATAAAGATGGTAAAAGTGAGAAAGGGACTTTGCCAATTAAGCCAAAGGTAAATCCTGTTAAATTTGTTGCAAAAACTATTGTGTCTGATTCTGAAGAGATGAAAGACTCTAAAACAGAAGTCAAAGAAAAGTCAACTTCTGAAAAATTAAAATAGGATAAACCAGCTATGGTAAACATTGGCTTAATGACAAAGAAACAGCTTAAGTATAAGCTGAAGGAGATTAAAAATGTGAACAAGGTAAAGGAAGCTCGGAAAAATAGGAATGGAAAGGAAGGTGTTAATATAAAAGTAATAATTATATGCCTGTTCCTAATGCTCCTAGAAAGAAATGCTATAATTGTGGAAACTCTAACCATCTTGCTTCTTTTTGCAGGAAGAATAAAGATATAAACTCTTTACCTCCTAGATAAGGAGTTAAGAGTCAGTCTGTTAGGTTTCAACCAAAAAATCCTTATTTTCATTGTGGTAGTTTATGGCATTCTATTTATACTTGTAAGGAATATCATAGTTTGTACTATCAATAGTGGTCTTTGTGATTGCAGGGTAACAGGAAAAACATCCTGGTTCTGGACAGTGGATGTTCAGGACATATGACTGGAAATAAAGCCCCGCTATCAGACTTTCTGGAGAAAGCTGGCCTAGGAGTTTCTTATGGAGATGGTAACATGGGAAAGACTCTGGGATATGGCAATATCAATCTTGGGAATGTCATAATTGAATCAGTAGCTCTTGTCTCAGGACTTAAACATAATCTGCTAAGTGTGAGTTAAATTTGTGACTGAGGTTATCATGTGGATTTCTTTGAAGAACACTATGAAGTTATAAGTAATTCTACAGGCATAGTGGTTCTGAAAGGTTACAGACATGGTAACATATATGAAGCCATACTTTCAACAAATTCTGATAGTTCTGTAATCTGTCTTTTAAGAAGAGCATCAATTGAAGAAAGATGGAATTGGCACAAGAGACTCTCTCATTTAAATTTCAACAACATAAATAAGCTAGTAAAGAAAGATCTTGTGAGAGCACTACCAAAATCAATATTTGTGCTTGATGGTCTTTGTGACTCATGTCAAAAGGCAAAAAAAAGAAAATCTTCATTCAAGAGCAAAACTGAATCCTCAATTCTTGAGCCTTATCACTTACTGCATGTTGATCTATTTGGTATAGTCAATGTCATGTCTATTGCAAAGAAGAAATATGTTATGGTTATAGTGGATGAGTTCACAAGATACACTTGGGTGTATTTCTTGCACAAGAAGAATGAAACTGCATCTACTCTAACTGATCATGTCAGACAGCTGGATAAGTTAGTCAAAGATTCTGTTAAAAAAATAAGAAGTGATAATGGCCCTGAGTTCAAGAATTCAATCATGGAAGAGTTCTGCAAAGAGCATGGAATTAAGTAGGAATTTTCTGCACATGGAACTCCACAGCATAATGGAGTTGTAGAAAGAAAGAACAGGACTCTTATTGAAGCTGCAGGAACTATGCTTGATGAAGCAAAGCTACCAACCTATTTTTGGGCTAAAGCTGTGCAGACTGCTTGATTTACACAGAATGCTACATTCATAAACAAGCATGGAAAAATACCATATGAGATGGTGAAGAAAAAGAAGCCAAATCTAAAATACTTTCATGTATTTGGATGCAAGTATTTTGTTCTTAAGACTAATCCTGAACAGTTGTCAAAATTTGATCTAAAAGCTGATGAAGGAATTTTTGTTGGATATCCACTTTCCACAAAAGCCTTCGGAGTCTACAATTTAAGAACAAGGGTTGTTATGGAATCTATCAATGTATCTTTTGATGATAAAAAGATTACTGGACTTGAAGATTTCAATGATCATGATCAGCTGAGATTTGAAAATGAAGATGAAAATTCTGATTCTGTAAATTCTGATGACCTAAATCCTGATCCTGTAAGTTCTGATGGGTTAAATTCTGATGCCATTGAAACTGTGGTAACTGCTCCAAAGGAAAATGCACATGTTCAGGGGGAGCAAGCTGATGATCATACCACATCTCAAGACTCTCAAGAAGCAACAGAACCAGTCACTGGCTCTTCAAGTTCTGATGAGCCAAATTCTGACAATTCTGGAAACTATAATTCTTCAATTCCTGAAAGATCCAACTCAAATTCTGGAATCTCAGAGAGCATAACTTCAGGGGGAGCATCAGAAAATGCTGATGAAGACAGCATGGATCATGGGGGAGGATCCAGTTCTAGAGATCAACTTCCATCTGTAAGGAAGTAGACTAAATCACACACACCTGACTTAATATTTTGAGATCCTGAAGCAGGTGTCAGAACTAGAACAGCAACAAAAAATGAATGTCTATATCATTCTTTTCTATCTCAGACTGAACCAAAGAAAGTGGAAGAAACTCTTCAAGATGTTGATTGGATGCAAGCAATGCAGGAAGAGTTAAATGAATTTGAAAGAAATAAAGTATGGACCTAGTGCCAAGACCAAAGGACAGATCCATTGTTGACACAAAATGGGTGTTCAGAAACAAAACTGACAGTGATGGCATAATTACAAGAAACAAAGCAAGGTTGGTTTCTAAAGATTACTCCCAACAGGAGGGTATTGACTGTGATGAAACATTTGCTCCAGTTGCTAGATTGGAAGCCATAAGAATCTTTTTGGCTTATACTGCTCACAAGAAGTTTAAAGTCTTTCAAATGGATGTGAAAAGTGCTTTTTTCAATGGAGAATTGGAAGAAGAGGTATATGTTGAATAACCTCTAGGCTTTGTAGATCCAAAATTTCCAAATCATGTCTACAGGCTTGACAAAACACTTTATGGCCTTAAGCAAGCTCCAAGGGCATGGTATGAGACTTTAACTCAATTCTTTCGGGAAAGTGGATTTAACAGAGGCACAATTGATAAGACTTTATTCTACCTCAACCATGGAAAGAACTTACTTTTGGTACAGATATATGTTGATGATATTATCTTTGGCTCTACAAATACAAAACTTTGTAAAAGATTTTCCAAATTAATGCAGTCAAGATATTAAATGAGTATGATGGGAGAGTTGAGTTATTTTCTAGGACTTCAAGTCAAGCAAACTAAAGTAGGTACTTTCATAAATCAATCCAAGTACACTAGAAATTTACTCAAGAAATTTGGAATGCAAGACAGTTCTACTGCATCAACTCTCATGGCCACTGCCACCAAGTTAGATAAAGATACTGGACCATCAGTAGATATTACTAACTACAGAGGTATGATTGGCTCTTTACTCTATTTAACTGCAAGTAGACCAGATATCATGTATGCTACCTGTCTTTGTGCAAGATTTCAGGCTGATCCAAGAGAACCTCATCTAATAGCTGTGAAAAGAATTTTCAAGTACCTTAAGGGTACAGCTTATCTAGGATTGTGGTATCCTAGGGAATCAGATTTTAAGCTAATAGGTTACTCAGATGCAGATTTTGCAAGATGCAAAATAGACAGGAAAAGTACTAGTGGAAGCTGCTAATTTTTTGAAGGCAGATTGGTTTCTTAGTTTAGAAAGAAACAAAAATCAATTTCCACATCAACTGCAGAAGCAGAATATATTGCTGCAGGAAGTTGTTGTGCATGGATTCTTTGGATGAAAAATCAGTTACTGGACTATGGGTTAGAATTTTCTAAAATACTTATTTACTGTGATAATCAAAGTGATATTGCTATGACAGGAAATCCAGTTCAACACTCAATGACAAAGCACATCAGCATTAGGTACCATTCATAAGGGAACATGTGATGGAAGGTAATGTGGAATTGCATTTTGTTCCAACAGATCAACAACTAGCAGATATCTTCACAAAACCACTATGTGAAGCTACTTTTACAAGACTGGTAAATGAACTTGGAATGGTTTCAGGTTCTTTCTCAAAATCTGTTTAGTTTTTGTTCTCATACATCAGACTTTATGATCAGTGTTTACAGATTTTCTTATCTCAATATAATCTGAGCTTAAATTGTAATGTATTAAATACTGCTTATTATTCTAGATGTGATTCTATAAACTCTGAAAGTTTTTTGAGTATCTCATGTTTGAATTAGTTATTTATGTGGAAATCAAAAACACAAGCTAATTCCGATTTTGATCTTAGTCAAATTTACTTTGTGTATCTTATTACTAAGCCACAAACTAGATTATTGCTTCTTATCTGTCAAATTCTGATGTCAGTAAATCTTAAGGATGAATTACATGTTTGATAAGCCTCACTTATCTAAAGAAAATAAAAGAAAAGAAAAATTGAAATCAGGTACTCCTTTGAGATCTAGAGTAAATATGTGAAAGGGAAGATCCAAGTGCATTGCTGGTATTAAGTAATATGCATTAGAAAAGTAAATTAATTTTTCTTGGTGACTTTTCACATTCTCTGATTACTGGAGAAATATTCTGATAACAACATAAATTCTGATGACAGTTGTAACTTATTTACACTAAGAAGCCATTGTCAAAAGAATTTCAAAAGATGCATAAAATAAGCATAAACAGTTGAGGTAGATTCTTGCATACCTTTATTCTATAGTAGACTTCACAATTCAAGACAGATTTTAAGCATTTTTCTTAGTTATGCCTTATTTCTAAGATATACTGAAGTTTATCAGACTTTAATCTTTATCTGCTCATTTGCACATACACACACTATCACTCCATATGAATGATGAAAATTACTGTGGTGATTAAGTTATTTCTGATAAAAAGTTAAGTATTATTTACATAAATTATGAGGACAAGTTCTGATCATATTCTGATGATTAAACTCTGAAGAAATCAGTCAGTATATGTGTGAAGAATCACAGAAACAGTCATTCACTTTTTGAGTACAGAAGCCATGTTCAGATGACCGTTAAATTCTGATAATAGTCAAGTTCTGATACAAACTCTGATGCTTACATATCACATTTTAATTGGTTGATTCATTATTAGTTTTTACTAAAACGATCATTTTATCAGAAAATAATTAAGTGAGATAAGAATAGTAATAATCATTTGATTAATGGGTTGCATGTTGGTTTTTTCATATGCATGTGTGCAATAATTACTGCACATTTCTCGTGCCCACTAATTACTACCTTGACCATTTACTGCGTGACACGTGTAACTATACCGGTTTTACTTCCTAGAAGAGCCGTTGAGTGGAAAGAGTATATAAATTATAGATAAAAGATTATACAAATCTTTTACCTTCTCTCTTACTTTATCTCTTATTTCTTTTACTCTCTCTCTCTTTTTCTCTATTTTTTGACGGACTTTCTTACAGGCATTTTATCAAACACCTTGCGAACACACAACTTTTCACTTAATTTTCACAGAAATTGCACCTAAGGATCTTATCTATGATGGAGCCAAGTTTGTCCCCAACAACTATATGCTTATTCTCAACAAGGACGAGGCTCCTTCAGAACTTCATTTCATTCAAGATTTTCTCGCTCGAAGTGAAATTGGGTATGCTCTGACCCAACCACAGACTCTCTCAGCCAAGCAAATTCTGGAGTTTTGGAGGTCTGGAGTCTATGATGATGGTGGTGAAGATGGGTCTCCAAGCATAATTTTTATAACAGGGGAAGATGAGCACCTGGTTACCTTGTCAACTGTTCGACAAGCATTGCACCTGCCAGAGAACTGTACTTACAATTCACAAGTCGGGAGAGCAGTTCTTTAAAACATGATGGCAAATCTTGGCTATGAGAAGTCTTTGTCCAAGCTGGGACAATTGAAGAGGCCCTACATCATGAGGGATTGGAGCTTCTTTTTCGATTGTATTACCAAAGCCTTTGCCAACAAATGCTCAAATTTTAATTCTATTTCAATCATGAGTCAGCAAATAAGGTATGCACTTCTTAATCAAACTCATTTTGATTATGCTACTTCTATTTTGGGTTTTATAGGTGATAGGATGAAAGAACATAGCAATATAGTATATTTTGCTAGATTCTGTCAGCTTATATATAGTTTTTATTGTTCTGATGCACCTCAAAACTTTAGTGAGTTAATTGAACTCTTTAAACTTCACAAAAGGGCTTTCACAGACTTATTATTTGTTGATAATAAGAAGGATATACTAAGACCCCTCCAAATTCCCCAATCTGTCAAACAATTCTTAGTAAATTCTGATCCTCACACATACACAACCATTTATCCTGATGTTGCACCTACACAACCTACTACTTCTCAACATCCACCAATCCAGCCTTCCAATACTCAACCACAGCCTACTATCAGAACCTACTATCAACCAGCACAATCCTCTCAACCACAACCATCAACACCTACTATCAGAACTTCACCTCTCAAATCCAAAACCAAACCAACCTCTGGTACTTCTCAAAAGGTGACAGTTGTACAATCTGACACATGCTCTAGGCCCAAAACTAAAAGAACTATCTCTATGCCTAAATCTCCACCAAGGAAAAGAAGAAGGATGATTCTGAGAGATGAATCTGATGAGGATGAACAAGTCTAGGTTCCTGCATCAGAACCTGTGACATTAGAAGCTGAAGAGTCAACTCTTCAGAAGGAGAATGAAGCTGAGGGTTCTGGGATTTTGAAAGGGAAAAGACCTTCAAATTGTGATACAGATCATATCACTCCACCATCTAGAAGATCAAGGAAGACTAGAGCATGTGTGCATATTGCACAAATTCAATTTGAAGATGCTGAGGAAGGGGATCAGGAATCTCTGATCTCATCAAAACCTACAGTCATTGAAGCTTTGATAGCTCCAACTCAACCTGAAGATAATGTTTATGACACAGTGATCACACCTCATATCTCTCCATTCAAAGAAACTGCCTCAGTTGGAGATTCAGGGTTAGGTCCTGAAATTGATATTCACAGGTTGAATATACCTTTTGTTCTCTATCTGGAAGCTCCACCAGCACAGCCAACTCCTGTTACTTCTCCAATCTTACAGGATGAGATACCAACAACACCAATTCTTGATCTTGGAACTGAAGATCAGAATTTAGATGAAGTTGCTCCAGAATCTCCTTCAGTTACACACACTCTGGTGTTATCAGAAGATGATGAGATTTTATCAAATTCTGGAGACAGTGCTCCAGCAAGTGCTCCAGTAAATGCTCCAATTCTTGGGAATGAGGCACTGCTTAAATTTAATGAAGAAGATGCTCATATTCCATGGGAGGAAACCTTTAGAGGAGTTGAATGGACAAAGAAGTGGAATGAACCTGACTTCATTCCCAGCTCAACTGTTCTTTTAGAACATGTTTCGAAAGCTGATGAGTTGCTGATAAATTCTGACTTCAAAACATAACTTAAAGTCACTCCTCTCAGTACTAAAAATCTTCAAGGTCTACACTCCAAGACTCATGAAAAGGTTGATAAACTTCAGGAAGCAGCTGATAAGCTAAACCTAATGCTCAAACGTATCAAACCAATTCATGAAAAAGTGGAAGCTATTGAGCAAGTTCAAATCAAGCAGCAGGCTCAACTGGATGAGGTATTGCAGAATCAAGCCTCTCAACAAATACAGCTCAATAAAATCCAATCTTCAGTGGAACTCCTTCTTTTGCTACTCCTGATAGATGATGCCAAAAAGGGGGAGAAGGTAGTTAAGTCCAAATGCTCATCAATCAAGACACTGAAGAAAAAGGATGATCCTGGTGATGACCAGGGAAACTCTGATAAGAGTAGAGGTCACAGTCAAGGAGAGCAATTGAGCAGGATTCCTTCTAAACAGACAAGTTCTCATCAGATATTGTCTGGTTCTACTCAAAGGAGTGATAAGGAAGGAAAGAAGACTTCAGCTACAGACCAAACTTTGCTTCTTACAAATTCTGATGATTAAGTTCTGACAACTACTTCTGATGTAATGATTCATGCTGGAAGCCAAGATTCACAGAAGTTTTTGCAGACTCTGAAATTCAAGGGAAAGAAAGCAACATTCTTTTATAAGGATCCCAAAATTCAAACTATTGATGAAGAACTGGCCAAGAGACTATTCCTTAAGGATAATCCAGGAGTGGATTTAGAGGAATTAAGAGAAGAAGAAGCTAAATTTGCTGTTGAGAAGAGCAAACCAAAGTCAAAAGCTTCTGATGCTAAAAAGCCACCAAGGCCAAAAGAAAAGGGGATCGTGATAAAAGAAAGATCTGCCACAGAGATTCCCATATCAAGTACTAGATCTCAAACTACTACTGATCCCAAAGACAAGGGAAAAGGAAAAGTTGAGGCGACAGTCAAGAAGCAGAAAATGAAGATTCCTCAAATTCTGATGGATCCTGTGTGTAAGATGGTTCAAGTCTTTGATGATGCTGCTGTAGAAGATGAAACTGTTGAAACTCTGAAAAGAAGAAAGAAGATGACAGAAGAATCTAAGACAACCTCTGGCATAGCTCAATTTATTCAGAGTGAATAAATTTCATAACAGCAAGCTACAAAAGAATCTGCAAATCCTGAACAAGCCATCAAGACATCAACCTCTGATAGTGCTCAAGTTGATTTGGGAAAGATGACAATTGCTGATAAAAAGAAGCTGATATGGAACAAAGTTACTCCAGTAGAACCTAAGACCAATCTAATATTGAATCAACTTGCAGCATTTGGGTTAAAAGCCAAGCAAACTAGAGACAAGTCTAGATTAGGTTCTGACAAAGAAAAGATACAAATAGGAGTAGAAGTTACTCTCAGAGATCCTTTTATTTTTACAGATAAACCATATGAAGAAATCAAACAAAAGCACCTTGGCAAAGTGCTGTCTACTCAAATTATCATGGATACTCATGATGAAGATGAAGTAAAAGAGAAATTGATCTTGTTTCTCAATGATGGCAGAACTTACAGACTAGCAGATTCTGATGTGCTAAAGAAGTTTGTCAAAGAGCTTCAACATATTCACTACCTTCTGGAAGTAAAATCTGATGTTACAAGAAGATGGTCAGATTACATTTTGAAGGCTATAAGAAATCTTCTCAGAATCTCTGGTGCAAAAGCTTCTGAATACATTCCAAAAATCACTGAGGATGATGGAAGAGAAATTCCTATGAGGAAGAATTCTGCTAAGGTAGAAGTAATTCTGAAAGAAAGATGTTTATGCTACAATGAAGACTCTTCACATCCCAGAGTTATCAGACTTGGAGATGGACTTGAAAGAACATCAATTTCTACACTCAGAGCAGCCATTTATCAGATTAGTGATAATAAAGATAAAGAACTGATGCAAGTCAAAGCACAGTTAGTTGAAGTTCTGAGAAATGTTGAGGACAAGCTGGTAACAGACTTTACAAGGAATCACTTTGGATTCAGATTGATCCAGTGATATTGGTAAAGTTACATGTACTGTAAGTTGTATTTAGTTGTTTAAAATAATATCTCATTGCATTTGTACTTAAATGTTTTTGACATCATCAAATCTATTAATTTGTATATTTTTTATAATTTACAAATTGGGAGAGATTGTTAGATATATTTGTGATGTCATGTCTAATCTGATTTGTTTAGTTTCAGAACTTATTATCAGAATATCAGAACTTAACTAGAAATCAGAACTTACTGAGGACAGGAAGTTATCAAAACTTAAGGCGTCAGAACTTATATCAGAACTTAAGTGCGGATACACTTCAGGGATGAAAAATGGTTGATTTACAGGAGAGGATCTGGATTAAACAAGTAAAGATATGCATGAAGATTTGGACAGCTATAGGACTGCAGTAGATAATCTCTGATTGATATATTCTAGGAAACAGAATCATTATCATATCAATTGGTAGTTATCTTGTAACCGTGTATTATATAAACACAGATTAGGGTTTACACTATAAGTGTTATCATTCTCGAGAATATTATTCATTGTAACCCTAGCAGCTCTTAGTGATATCATACATCATTGAGAGAGTAGATAAAACCTACTGTAATAAAGTTTGATATATTGAATAAACTTGTTTTCTATTACATACTTGTGTTCATAATCGAATTGATTGTAGATACTATATTCAACCCCCTTCTATAGTATCATTGAGGCCTAACAGTTTGAGTGACATCCTTGAACTTGAGGACAATCCTCAAGTTCCCATGTCAGTTGAGAAAATTATTTCATGTTAGCTTGTCCTTCTCAAGGACTATTACATAGAGAAGTTACTTGTGTTATTTGTCATTTGATATCTACAATATTAAAGTGAATAAAATGAGTCAGTCTATAGATGATCAATAAATTATGTTCAAGTGATTATTCATATATATTCACAATATATATCTCCCATTATTTTTATCAAATCAATAGCCCTAACTATTAATTCGGAAAGAATATCTTATATATCCTTTCTAGTGAGCCAAGATCCATATTTCACCATGCGTTAAGTCATCTTTGGCTTTTCTCCTAAAACATGATTATTTAGGTAGGCAACATTTGTTAATTATATCAACTATATAACTCTTGGATAGTTTGGTGGAACAATATTTGTTCATATTTATCTAATAAGTCTCTCCAAACTCTATTCTCTAAGTTCACAATCGTATTATGGTAACTTAGTTAAGTCAAACCTAATAGTCAAAAAGTATCAATATACTTCAATACATCTCCCACAATAGATGGGAGTACTTCGCTTTGGCGAACCCACTCCTTATCGATCTAGGGGTTAACGCACTAGACTCGTTGGAAGGCATCTGATCAACTTAATATTAACTTTAGGGTTTTGTTAAATTTTAAAATGATCATGATCCCATCATAAAGAGATTCCCAAGTTTTCCTTGAATAAAATGCTTCAAATCAATATTCGTCAATGGTTTGTACATCACAACGGTCTCGCTTAAAACCCACAACCTTACAAGTTCAATGAACTCGCTTTTGATAAAATCGCCCCATATCGGATTTAAAGAAGATTAGTATTTTATTCTGTGTTTCATAAACACGAGAATCTCATAATCGTTTGTACATTTTAAAATCTTGAATCATTACGGATTTTATCTTATTTAGCAAGCATGGCATGGGTGTCGTATCTAATACATATAAACTTAATCTAATTAAACATGCATCATTAAACTTCTGTACACATACATTCATCATATGAGCATATATATGTAAAGTGCAATAAGGTAAACGTGATTGGTTAGGGCTTTATCCTATTTGATCTTCATCAAGATAATGAAAAAGATCTAGGTCACTCTAAGGTGGTAAATAAATACAAGCGAATTATAACATATCTTCTTTCTAGAGTTGTCTCTTCCTTGTATTGCTTTCTTCTCCATATGGGATTACCCTTCCTTGATCTTTAAATCTTCATGTCTTATTATAAAATTCCAAGAATGAAATATAAAACCTAATCTAATGAACTTAGAAGAAAAAAACGAGTTACATTCAAGATTTAATAATTACAAGATCAAATGTCATGCAAGCCGTATTTAAAAAACCAAAACCATTAACCTAAGGTCATAACCCATAACCATCCACCATGCTCAATTAACAAATAAAAACATGTTAGAACACATAATCGGATCTTAACATATCATACCCATCATGATCTAATCATAAAAACCAAATATGTTAAAATTCAGAAAATTCAAAATTAAATCTGATAACATTAAATCGCATATTACAAGGTCTAAACGGTGTCGAACGCCTTACAGACGAGTTATGATGGATTTAGCCATCTATTTTGTTCAGACGCTCGATTCCCTATCGAATAGGGTATTCGTTTGCGAAAATCAGACACCAGACCCAGATTTCAGAGAATCTACAACAACTGATTCAGAATCTGTATCTAATACGATACTCATAATAAGAGCAAACATAAATCATGTATATATCAGTATATATACATATTATATAATCATCATACGATTATACAACTCATATGAATATCATATAATCAAAATATATATATATGTATATATATAAACATAACAACGTGTAAAATATACCTAATCACATATATACATATACATACATGTATATATACATACATGCTATCATCGTAAAATCAGTAAACACACAAATGAATTAAACACTTTTCGCAAGTAGCTCTGATGCCATTGAAGGGTTTCGAGCACATAAACGCAACAGAAATGATGTAAAATTAAATTAAAACTACAATAGAATCGAAACCCGCCGCAGGATCCATGCGAAAAACATATATATAAGTCTTAGATCATATTGTTTACCTTAAGAAGCTTTAAAAACTGGTTGACTAATGGAGATCCAAAACTTATTCAATCACCACGCATCCCGATCTCGCGATCTACACTCTATCGGCATCCACACGGATGCTTGAACACAAGGATTGGATGTGTACTAGCACAAAATCGTTTATCCTTGCTCTCTCCATCTTCTCTCTTGGTGGATAGGGTTTTTGTAAAAGTCTTACATAAAAAATCAGCCACACAAGAGATATTATATAGAGGGTGGAAAAACGAATCGTAACTCTTAACTAATTAGGAGTTATTATTAATTCGAAATTCCTATTTATATATAATTAAGTCTCACTTAATTATATAACAAAAAAATTTCATAATTAATATTGGTAACTTCAAATATCATTATTTATCTAATTAATTAAGTCACGCTTAATTAATATTATAAATAATTCAAATTACTTTAAATTAATTAAAATCCAATTTAAATTAAATAATCCTTCAAGCATTCTTTGTGTGTGACCCTATAGGTTATTATTACGCTGGCAGCGAATTTTAAATCTAATTTAAAATTATCAACAATGAGCGGCATCTAGCAATACATCATTGCTACCCAAGCAATAATAATTAAATCGCTGATCGATTAAACATTTCGTGAATAATGTACAATGTAATATAATCTCTTTAACCACATATTATAGATTAAACTAGAGGCATGTAATGTGTCATCCTCATAATAGTTTAATCCAAGTTTTCTTGATCAATGAGTAGACTATCACATCAAATCAATATTTGAGTGTGGCCATGCATTTCATAGTCTAGCTCACACAAGAGACCAATAATATCACTCCTAAAATTAGGAGGGTTAAATCCTCTCTAGATCATTTATGTTTCTCATACGATTCATAATATACCCGAAATACACTTTTATCGTTACCCGGTCAAAGGTAACATTTAATGTAATCAAAGTACATTAATTCTCGTATAATATAATGATTTCAAGTCTAAGGACCATTACATCATTATCACAGTGAGAATTACTTATGACACAACATACATGTCGAATCTCACATTGGGTCTGTCCAGCACCATGTACATTTACATATACCCGTGTTTTTTACTTTAGTATCACTATAGCTATGATCAATGAGATGTGATCATCAGTCAACAAACACATCAGTCTTAATACATTATTATTATCCTTTAATAATAATACTCGAGTACGGACCTTTAGGAATATTGATACTATTCTCATAATCTCATTTCTAAGTCACGTACTTAGAGATATAGAATTCATATCATATTCCGAGGACATTTATTAATCTAACATTTATATCGCATTAAATTAAGATATAATAAATTATAAAAGGAATAATCGATAGAACATATATATTAATAATTCAAATGTCTTAAACTAAAACATCATAGTGTTGTCTCTAAGGCATAAAGACTAACAATCTCCCACTTGCACTAGAGTCAATCACCCATGTATCTAATACTCATGAAACTAGTATGACCATCGTGCTCCTACTGCGAGAAAGCCATTGCCAGTAGGTCTGTAACGTTATCATTACTATGCACTTTACATTTAAATCTCCTTGATCATTAATCTCATTAATAAGGTGATATCGCCTAAAGACATGCCTAAACAGTCTCCTTGGCTGTTTCGAAAGCCAATAAAATCATCAATGTTCTTGATGTGAATTATTCCAGCTAACATCACTTATATTTAGACAATACACAAAACAGACATAAACACATAATCATCCTTATCTGTCCAAAAATTAGGTTCAGAAACTAGCATCAGTGTAACCCTTTACAACTAGTTCTGTATCTTCTCCATACACCAAAAATAAATCTTTAGTCCTCTTTAAGTACTTAAGAATATGCTTGAAAACAATCTAGTGACCCTCACCTAGATTAGACTGGCATCTGCTCGTCATGCTCAAAGCATACGAAACATCAGGATAAATACATATCATTGCACACATTATAGATACAAATGCTGAAGCATATGGAACTTTCTCAAATGGACCTTATCATCCAATAATTAAGGGGGCAATTATCCTTTGAGATCATTCTCCCATGAGACATCGAAACATATCCTTTCTTTGCATCCTGCATCCTAAAATGATACAATACTTTATCAATGTATGTACACCGATTAGGTCGATTAATCTCCTCAATCTATCTTATTATCTCGTTATACATGCAATCTAGATAGTATCGTTATTCAATATATCTTGATTAAAATATTAGTTTTTATTAAAGTACGTGTATTTGGGGTTTCGGAACCCCAAACCTTTATTAATTGCCCATTTTTATGTTTATCCTAAAATGGGGACCGTTTGGATCAGTTTTTATTTACTCCTAGCTATTAAGTATTGGATTTTTATATCCGACATGATCCAACGGGATCCTAATTTCTCATAAATATAAATAGCCTTTACTGTACTTTATTTTTGTACAGACAAACATAATTATACAATAAAATTTCATAATTATCCAGAAAACGGATAAGTGTTCTTCGCGTTCTTCGTAATGAAACTCAAATTTGAAGGTGATTATGGTATCCAAATCGCAAGTATGAGTAACCAAATTGAAGGCGTAGATATGTTCTATCTATATCCACCATTAAATCATCCCGATGATGGGTAAATTTTATTTCAAAAGTTTAGGGTTTTTATACAAATTTAAGGGTTTTTAAATTACTGATTGTTCACTTGTTTTGATGTTATATATGGCTTTATCTTTAAATTTATGATCGATTCGTATATAAATTGTGATTGATTATGTTCAGAATCATGCTCGTTGGGTTTTGGGTTTTGAACCTTAATATTCTTGATTTTAATTCGATTTTTCCAGACTGTTAAAGGTTGGTTTGGGCATAAGGTTACTTAATTTAGATTTACAAGTCGTTATCTTTATTTTGCAGTATAAAATGTCGAGTTTGGCTAAGAAATCGAAGGTTTCACCTTGTGACCGTAAAATTCGCCCGTTTTGGTCAAATTTTATCTGAAATTGACATTCTCTTGATTGGTTGTAATTATTGTTGTGTTTATCTTGTTGTTGGAAAGTTATTGAGTGATGTAGAGCCTAGAATGAAGCAAAATCAAGCTGTTATGGCCATGAACGGAGTTTGGCCGGAAATTTTCCCGGTGGCCGGATTTTGGGAAACTTCCAGCGTATTCTTGATTGACCAGGTGACCCAACTGACGACTCGTTTACTTGTTTTTCTTACCCGCTTTTGATCCTAGAAAACCCTAACCCCCAATTAATAATATGTTATGCAGATTTAAAAAAAATCAAGAATCCAAATTTTAATTCCATAATTGATTTATAATTCAAAACTAATTTGGTTAATTATTTTTAAATAAATAACTAAATTATTCTATTTCTGAAAATTATTTTTTTATTATTTTCGAAAATCCAGATTTAATTTTAATTATTCATAATTTATTTTAGTTAATAATTCATTGATTTAATTAAGTGATTAATTCATTTAATTAATTAATTAAAAATAATTTTTAAAATTAGTCGATTTTGTAAACCATCCTGAGTCGCGTACCTATCAAAAGGTTGTATTTCGACTCGATTTCAGTTTTAAACGTGTCGAGTCGAATGTTGTAATAAACCGAGTCATATGTTACATGAATTTTGTGATACCTGCAATAAGTGTTTACATGTTATATGAATTATGTGATGGTAAGAGTGTCAGAAAACTGGTTTAATCGTATCTTCTGATCCGTAATTCAGATTTAGACAAAATGAAAAGTAATTAGAAGCTTATATTGTCTTTTTTAATATTTCGTAATAAAATGATTGAGTCCAAAATTTGAATACATGTCATTGGATATGCAAAATGTGATTATATGTGACCTGATTATGTATTAATTGACGATTATGTGAAGTAGATATTTGTTTCTTGTGTTAAGAACGTGATAAGTGAATTGAGTAATATAATGTCGTGTCCAGATTGATATTGGAATTCATTTTTCTTGATTGGTTGTTGATTAAAATAGAATAACAAGGGGATAGTCTGATAAATAGACGAGATAATGTCAGATTTTTGATATAATCTGTACTCGTAATGATTTATATAAGATTGTGTTTAAATTGGTTTGACTGCAAGATAGAGTCAGAGCATGAATATGTGTTAACTGATAATTGGTAAGTTAAAAGGGTCATATAGGTTGACTTGTGATTAAGTGTTAGGTGTTTATCAGTATATGTGATATGTATATGTGAAGGGGGTATGAATACGGGGTTTATTAGTTATAAATTAAAGCCGATGGACCGTTTAGTGATTATAGTAGTGTCTTATTCTCGTAAAGGAACCGGACGAGACGTGCAATATCAAAGACATAAAGAAGGTTAAATGGTGTCGCAAAGTGAATAAGGAACCATTTGAGAAAGCAACGATATGCAATGAAGAGAGTATAGTCAGAGCTTATCTATGAGTTATGATATGCTTAGATTGTGGAGTATGAAGTATGAGACTGAGTTGTGAGTTGGAATCGGATTTAAGGCAAGTTCTTAAATCCTTTCTTATATATATTGCAAAAATTTGACATTTCTTTTATAACTATGGTATTATGTTTTATGCGGTGAACTACACCTAATAAACCTTCACTTCTGAGAATGAAATCTATGGTTTCTTTCTACCTTTAACTTCTGAATAACAAAACACTTATCCTATGCTATGATACCACTTCAATATCACCAGATACCTTTCATTCATCGAATACATACCCTTGTGTACCTGATTTCTTTTCATAAATACCAAATCTTTGTTATTACAAGATTGAAACTCTTTCATGCAAGATTGGATTATCAAATGCAATGTTGTTTTAGTTAAATATTTTTACAACTGTTGATTATGATTCAATTTATGAATATGAATGTTTTATCTGAATTGAACTATTAAAATTGGATTGTTTTTATAAAATATGTGGACCAGAATCGTGGTCAATTGTAGGCCAAAGTGTGCCTTGGATTCAGTAAAGAGAACACGGATGTGTGCCTTGTTCGTGGTTAGTGCGTGACTGATCAGCAGCCTAACCTTTGATTTTAGTTAAAATGATATAAGTCCAGTTCTATAATTCTTTTGAAAGATTGAATTCTCCTAGTTTTCAATGGATTCAAAGATTGATGAATCTTTTTGTTTAATACCCTTAGTTTAGGAATTCCCGATAAACTATTTCAAATTATTGTTTTTATATAGGGATTTGCTGAGCATTGTTGCTCACCCTTACTTTTCTTATAACCATTTCAGAAAGGTTTAAATATGAGTTGCTTAAGTTCGATAGCATTTAAGGCTAAGGTTGTGCGAAGAGTATGAATGGTTAAGTTATCCAGAGGTCAAAGAAGATATCCAGGGAAATTGATGAAGAAGATTTGAGTTAGAATTTTTTATTGAGATTCAGTTGTAAATCAGGTTTGTAAATAAGTAGTATTGATTCTTCTTATCGAAGATGAATGGATGTTGTAAAAGAGGTTGTTATTAATAATAGTGGTTGTTTCTAATTTCAATGTCATAACCTGTATGCGATCCTGTTTTTAGGGGGTTAAACTGTTTTCTTTTAAATCCTTTGTAAAAGTTCAGGTTTTAAATTCTTTGGTTTTTATTATCTTTTCAAAAATACAGGTTTTCAAAAGTGTTTTAAAATATATTTTTGGTATGATGACGTCAAATCTAGACCCCGGATTTGAGGGACATCATATTGGTTATGACCGTGCTCCACATGTTTCACCGTCTTATGCTTTCTTGCTTATGACCCGTGAAACTAGGTTGCTCCGGGACCGGATTGAACCAGACTGAAACCTAGAAGGATTGTTCATATCCTATTAATAATAACATTGAGTTTAGTGTTGGTGTTATATCGATCTTTTTACAAAAAGAAAAATATAAATATCATGCTTCTAATGAACTTACCCTCCTTCCGATGACGTCAAATCCAGACCCCCGGATTTGAGGGATGTCACGGTTGGTATCAGAGTTACAAGTTATAAGTTATTAAAATTGGAATATATGTTGTAGTTATAAGCTTAATACAGAAGAAAAATATTGTATAACCTCACATAGAGGTATAGTAAGACTATCTGGAAATAGTCTATAGGCGTGAGAGTAATAAAATAGAAGGTTAAGTTACAAATGTTAGATGGTTAAGTTGAGAGTGTTAGATGATTAAGTTGAGAAGTTAGATGGTTAAGTCAAGAATGTGAGAAGATTGAGTTGCAAATGTTAGATAGTGAAATTGTGAATGTTAGGCGCTTAAGTTGAGTGTTTATCATTATAGAGATTGTGATTCCTAATTCTTGATATTCCAGTATCTAGTAAGTGGATTAAATTAGATTAATAGTATTTTGAGAAGGGTCAGAGTTAGACCTATTTGAAGAGTTTTGATAGTGAACATTTGAATTAAAACTTGTAAAGATTTTTGTATAGCCTATAAAGGCCTAGTAATATTGAAATGTGGGGAAAGTGGTTATTGTTATGCTCAAGATACAAAGAGTAGATGTAAAGATATGAGCGTGTGTCGAGTCTGAGTGGGAATTTTTGTATATGGACAAGGAGTGAAATCATAGAGTGTATGTAAATTTGAGTTTGATTTTTAGAGGTAATGTCTGCGAAAATGTTAGAATGCTAGTTCTCGATGGCGACGATTAGGAAAAGCTGGATATAGCATCAGATTGTGTCAAGCTAAATAGAACTTCAGATAACATCAAGGTGGGCCAGACTTCTTGCGAACGATAACGCCTATATTGAAATCTTACGAGGAAATTACGAGTTAATGTTAATCGATTGTTAAATATGCGAAGAAGAAGACATGCAGCGAATAATGATTTATTGAAGCGGATTGGGAATTTGAGAAAACCTTGGAAATATTTTTCTTCAACTAAAGGTTAACTGATTATTTTTCTTTAACTAAAGGTTAACTGATTATTTTTCTTCATCAGTGAAGTATTATAATACTTGTTCTACCAAAGGTTCTAATGATATTTTTCTACAAAAGTTTTGATAAATGAGATCTCCTATTTCTCGAATGATGAAATGATATTGTGATTGATCCTTTGTGTGAATTTGAAAATAAAGATGGGTGATAGAGACTTGTCTATGAAAAGTCAGTGATTTTTAATTTCTTGAATAATTCTCTTGATATTCCTTTAATCTGATTGGGATGAACAACACTGACTATAGGGAGACACAAGGTATACCTGTCTGTTTGATAGGATTTGGATGGGATGCCATCACTTTTGTGTGTTGTGACTACAAGAAGGTTAACAACCTTTAGTAGTGTCTTAATTGGGCACGCAACACCAAGTTCGTTTGATCATGTTGATCTCTCAGTCATTCTTTTATTCAAATAAAACCTATCCTGAGAACATTTTATTATGTGGTCAAAATTCTGAAAAATTAATTTTGTAAAATGAATTCCGCATTTTCAAAAGTCGTAACATTCTCATTTCCTTTAAGTTTGAAGGTATAGAAAGGTTGACAAAAGTGACTAACAATACGATATTGCGACCCATGTGGTAGAAATATTAATATATACGTCTTGGTTATCTTCGCTGATTCCGAGGACGGAATCCTTATAAGGGGGTAGGATGTAATATCCCATGTTTTTAAATTAGTGTGAGTCTATAAATCGTATGATTGACTTTAATTAAATACTGTTCTGACGATGTGAATAGTTGGTGTGTGCTTGCTATGTGAAGTAATATGGACTAACTGATATTTGCACCCTCTCTTTCTTTCTGTGATTTCGAGGACGGAATTCGTTTAAGGAGGGTAAATTATAATGACCCAGACTTTTCAAAAATTGTTTATTATTATAAATGTGATTTTCTTAAACATAAAGGAATAAAATTTAATATTTTATTCCAGTTTAAATAGTTTTCAAAATTTTATAGTTAAATACTGGGTTATGCGATTAAGTGGTACGTGTGGTTTCGATCGTATGATTAGCTAGGATAATTTATAAATATTATGTAAGTGTATGTGAAATTTCTGTGAAACTATATGTGAATAATTTTCTGTAATTGCGATTTATATCTGCCAAAATGGTGAGTTTTAATTATTAATATTCTTGGAATGGGTCATATATTATTTAGATATTTTACAAGGGAAATATTGATTTATATATAATTTTATAAATGATTTGCGGAATTATTTAATAATTTTTCAAATTAATTATAAATTATTTGTGATTATTCGGAAACCCGCAACTTCAACGGTGTAGGGAATCTACAAACCGAAATATTTTCGGAAATTGATTTCTAGACTAATTTGGTAATTCGGAGCACTTCTCGTGTTTAGACTTTTTGATCTGGAGTACGGGTTTATCTGCTAAGATTCTGGGTCGGTTTTACGGGTAATAAAATATTATTTTATTATCACGATATACGTGCAATCTGGATATTATCATTATCCAATATATTTTGATTAAAATATTAGTTTTTATTAAAGTACGCGCATTTGGGGGTTGGGAACCCCAAACCTTTACTAAATTTCCTGGTTTTATGTTTATCCTAAAACGGGGACCGTTTGGATCCGTTTTTATTTACTCTGAACTATTAAGTATTGGAGTTTTATATCCGACATGATCCAACGGATTCCTAATTTCTCGTAAATATTAATAGCCTTTATTATACTTTATTTTTGTACAGATAAACATAATTATATAGTAAAATTTCATAATTATCCAGAAAACGGATAAGTGTTTTTCGTGTTCTTTGTAATCAAACTCAAATTTGAAGGTGATTATGGTGTCCAAATCGCAAGTATGAGTAACCAAATTGAAGGCGTTGATATGTTCTATCTATATCCACCATCACATCATCCCGAGGTTGGGTAAATTTCATTTCGAAATTTTAGGGTTTTATACGAATTTAGGGGTTTTTAATTTACTGATTGTTCACTTGTTTTGATGTTGTGTATGACTTTATCTTTCAATTTGTGATTGATTTGTATATAAATTGTGATTGATTATGTTCAGAATCGTGCTTGTTGGGTTTTGGGCTTTGAACCTTAATATTCACTACGCCATAGATTACTTTAAACAACCCCCAAACTGTGTTGCTATAAAACCAAAAAAATATTGCTAAAGACCCAAAATGGGTTTAGACAACATCAAAGTTATGTTTACTCGTAACTAGTTAGTATAGATATCTATAGCAACATAGCACCCACTCTATTGCAACATACCATTCTTTGTTACTGTAGATCTCAATAGCGACATCTTTTGGACTCTATAATAACACATATACTGTGTTGCAAAGAATCATAGAATTTATCAAACATATTATCAAATTGGTGGGGCCCACCTATGGCGCCCACATAAATAATTTTAAAAAATTCATATTCGAAAGTTTCTTTTTGCTTATTTTCTTTTTATTTTCACAAATATATTAATAAATAGAATAGTATTTAAATTTCAAAATAAAAATAAAAAGATTCCAAGAATAATTAGACTAACTCAATCTAAATTAATAAATATAAACTCATGAATTATTACAAATTGATGAATCAAGTTGTGTAAAAACTATATTTTATTACAAAGAGAGGCAAAGTTGTATGCAGTGATAAAATTCATTGAATGTCTCTAACCCCCAATTCATAATCTGTTATGCAGATTTTTTTTTAAAAAAAAAAGAATTAAAGAATCCAAATTTTAATTCCAAAATGATTTATAATTCTAAACTAATTTGGTTAATTATTTTTAAATAATTAACTAAATTATTTTTATTTCAGGAAATTAGTTTTTTTATTATTTTTAAAATCTAAATTTGATTTAATTATATAATTTATTTTAGTTAATTTTTTATTGATTTAATTAATTGATTAATTCATTTAATTAAATGGTTAAATAAAATGGAATTATTTATAATAAAGCCAAATAATGATTTAAAAATTGTTTTGAGCTTTTAAAAATTATATTAAGGTATTTAAAATATATTTAATATTATTATTAATTTAATTATTCTTATTTTATTCGTAATAAATAGACCACTCATCCGTGTAATACGAAATGAACGCGTCTAGACTCAGCAAAATATTTTGATTCTATTAAAAATACTTTCGAGACATAAAATATTTTGTTTCGAAAGGTCGCTTGATTTTGTAAACCATTTTGTGTCGCATAACTTCAAAGAGTTGTATTTCGACTCGATTTCAGTTTTAAACGTACCGAGACGAATATTGTAATAAACTGAGTCAGATGTTATGTGAATTTTGTGATGCGTGGAATAAGTGTTTACATGTTATATGAATTATATGTTGGTAAGAGTGTCATAAAACTGGTTTAATCGTATCTTCTGATCCGTAATTCGGATTCAGACGAAACGAAAAGTAATTAGAAGCTTATATTGTCTATTTTAATATTTCGTAATGAAATGATTGAGTCGAAAATTTGAATACATGGCATTGGATATGCATAATGTAATTATATATTACATATTAATTGACGATTATGTGAAGTCGATATTTGTTTCTTGTGTTAAAAACGTGGTAAGTGAATTGAGTAATATAATGTCGTGTCCAGATTGATATTGGAATTCAGTTTGATTGATTGGTTGTTGATTGAAATAGAATAACTGAGGGATAGTATGATAAATAGATGAGATAATGTTAGATTTTCGATATGATCTGTACTCGTAATGATTTATAGAAGATTGTGGTTAAATTGGTTTGACTGCAAGATAGAGTCAGAGCATGAGTACGCGTTAACTGATAATTGGTAAGTTAAAAGGGTTATATAGGTTGACTTCTGATTATGTACTAAGTGTTTATCGGTATACGTGATATGTATATGCGAATGGGGTATAGATACGGGGTTTGTTAGTTATATGTTTAAGTCGGTAGACTGTTTAGTGATTATAGTATTGTCTTATTCTCGTAAAGGATCCAGACGAGACGTGCAATATCAAAGACGTATAGAAGGTTAAATGGTGTTGCAAAGAGAATAAGGAACCAGTCGAGAAAACAATGATATGCGGTGAATAGAGTATAGTCAGAGCTTATCTGTGAGTTATGATATGCTTAGATTGTGGAGTATGAAGTATGAGACTGAGCTGTGAGTTGAAATCGGATTTAAGGCAAGTTGCTAAATCCTTTCTTATATATGTTGCAAAAATTTGACATTTCATTTATAATTATGGTATTATGTTTTATGCGGTGAACTACACCTGGTAAACCTTTACTTCTGAGAATGAGACCTATGATTTCTTTCTACATTCAAGTTCTGAATAACCAAACACTTATCCTATGCTACGATATCACTTCAATGTCACCAGATACCTTTCATTCATCGAATACATACCCTTGTGTACCTGATTTCTTTTCATAAATACCAAATCTTTGTTATTACAAGATCGAAACTCTTTCATGCAGGATTTGATTATCAAATGCAATCTTGTTTTAGTTAAATATTTTTACAACTGTTGATTATGATTCAGTTTATGAATATGAATTTTTATCTGCATTAAATTATTAGAATTGGAATATTTTTATAAAATATGTGTACCAGATTCGTGGTTAATTGTAGGCTCAAGTATGCCTTGGATCCAGTATTAGAGAACACGGATGTGTGCCATGTTCGGGGTTAGTGCGTGACTGATCAGCAGCCTTGTTATTCCCAGTGGACTAACAATGAGATTTACAGAAGGGGGGTTGAATGTAAATCTCAAAACTTTTTCAAGTTTTGAGCAGTTTGTAAGGCTAAGTGTTTGAGTGATCAAATGTGTGTGAATTGCTTGAAGCTGATGCAGACAGATATATATTCAAACACAAATGTAATGAACACAAAGAACTTAAAAACTTTTCTGGTGGATTTGTTGTTCCACCAGAGATGTGTTATTTTAAAAAATCTGTGATTCAAAATTAAATCACAGCTGCTTCCTAGTACAAACTAGATGATTTTCTCTCTTGATAGTTCTAAACAGCTCAGGGAAAATTCACATCCTACTACTTGGTTTATATATCACCAAGTTTACAAGTGATGACAAAGATAAAGTACAATAAGAAAATAGTTCTCCACTTGTTTCTATTCCATTTTTATCCAGTGTAATATGGAATTATCTGTTGACTTTCCATTTTGAACCAGACTAAAAATGGCTGCTTTTTCTGCTGTTCCTGAAATAGGCTACCACATCTCTGTCAATCCATGTGCCTCTATCAGCTTTGTTAACTGTCACTATCAACTTCTATGAGACTGAGCATCCGTTGAAGCTTTCATCCGTTGATGGCTTTATCCGTTGATGCTCTAGCAGTTGAAGCTTTATTCGTTGAAGCACTTATCCGTTGATGGATATTATCCGTTGAAGCATTAGAGATATCCGTTGAATCTTTGTTTCTTATCCGTTGAAGGTCTTCAATATCCGTTGACACTTCTTCACTTATACAAAATTACAAGGCATGAAATATTTACAATTAGCCCTCCTATTTGTACATCCATTAGTAGTCAACATGACTGATTATTTCCTAACAATATCTAAGAATTACAGCTTGAAACCAGAGAGTGAAATGTGCTACAATACCAAACTTATTGCTAAGTAAGGCTACTCCTTCAACGGATAGCCAAGATGGTCTTATCCGTTGAGGCTACAAACACTAGATTTCTACTTAAGTGTTTTGCTTAACTTATCATCAAACTAATACACATATTCCTAACAATCTCCCCCTATTTATGTCTACTAGAACTGTAGGCATAAATTTGGGTTTAGCTTGATGATAACAAAACACTTAACAAATATATAAACTATAACAAAGCAGAAATTCAAAAGTGCTACAAAAGTGTATATGCTGAGATGAAATTGAAGAAATACATTGTTTCCAAGGGTGCTCCTTTAGCCTGAGCAAATTACTTTCTTTTCCTTTGATCCCTGGTTTTTTTTCATAGCCTCCTGTCATTTTCCTCTATTTGAAGTTGAAGTTGTCTGTAGAATTCAGCTTCATCTTCTTCATTGATATCTAACTTAGACTGCATATCCTTGAGAGTTTCATTACTGACAATCTTTAGCTGATCTTCAATTCTGAAAAATCTTCTGACTCCTTTGTTGTCTCAGAACTCCATCAACCAAAGAGGTGATTTGTGAATTGTAATACCTCTCTCTTGAATGAGTAAAGTTCTAGGCAAGGCATTGGTCTCCCTCCAAGTTTTCCTTATGTTGGCAATCTTGTTGAGAATCTCAGTCCTGGCAGTCCTGGTAAAGCCAGAATCCTTTTGTATTGCTGAGTAGACTCTAATCAAGGTAGAGTAGCCTTCATTCAGAATTCTGTGAAGAGGCCATGTTCTTTCCCCAGCTCCTTTGTATTTGAACACTAGTCTTTCTGGTAGTTGTCTGTAGGCAGCTATTCCCCTTACCTCCTCCAGCTCATCCAGATAGAGTTCAATGTCTGAAAATTCTTTTATGTCACAGATGTGAACATAATCATCTTTAGAGGTTTGAGGTTTAGGCTTAGGCTTCTGTGTGAATTTGATTGAGGCTTTAGGGGGTGTTGATTTGATTCTTCTTTTCTGCTTCTTTGATGGTATAAAAGAGGTTAGGAAGGTGGGCAATTTGATGGTGTCCCAATCAATTGGTTCCTCCTTAGGAATGATTGGTTCACCATGAATGTTTATAAAGGGGTCAGGCACAATGGGTTCAGGAATAGAGGGTAGTGGTTTGGATATTGATTGGTTTTCTTCAGTCTCATCTACCATCTTTCTCTTTGCATTGACCTTCTTTCTATTCCCTTTCTGCCATTCTTCCTTACTTCTTTCCTCCATCTCAGTACCAACCATGTCCCTCATAGCTCTATCTTCACCTTTGTCTTCAATTTCTTTCTGTTTTTCAGCCTGACTTAACTTTAGCTGTTTTTCAAGCTTTGCTTGTGCTCTTTTGTTAGCCTTTAGGTGTTTGGCTTCTTCCTTCAACCTCTTGGTTTCTTCCCTCTTGGCTATTGAGAATTTGGGATGTCCTTGCATCACATAGATGCTCTTTCCCTCTCTAAAGATAACAGCCATGTTCCTCCTTACAGCCTCATCCATGTTCTCTTTGAGCTTTATGATACTTCTACCCAAAAGCTTGTCTTCATCAGGCTTTGGAAGAGGAAAATCCACTCCTTTCATTTGAGAAAGGCTTAGAGGGTTCTTTGTAGAGTCCTTGTTGAAGCTGTTGTTGGGCTTGAGAACCATAGGTTGCAGATCTTTGGAAGAAGTTTCTCCATCCTTATGCCTCCCTACTGGCTTGAGTTCCATAATAATTGATTCCACTTTTGTGCTATGCTTCACAGATTGTGATTGAGAAGTTGTAGAACCAAATATTAGTTGCATCTTTTCATCAATCTTCTTCCTTTGCTCTTTGACTTGCAATTCAGCTGCTGCTATCTGGATTAGATCAATTCCATCTAGCTTTCCTTTGACTTGAATTGGTGGAGAAGTTGTGATGACAGGAACTAGCACTTGAGAAATCTGAACTGTTGTAGATGGCTCTCCTTCCCCTTCCCCTTTATTCTCCCCCTTTTTGTTATCATCAAGGGTAGGGGTCAAGCCTTGTGCTTTTGCCAGCTGCATGAGTAGATTTGTTTGAGTTTGTTGATTCTGAAGAATGGTGACCATAGAGTCTTCAATGATTTAAACCCTATCTTCCAATCTGGCCAGCCTCTTGTCAGCATCAGATGCTTTCCTCAGTCTCCCCAACAAATCTTGCATAGTACCATAGGGTATAACTGAATCCAATTTCTCAGCATTGTAGGATTTCAGATCAGCAATGTCCTGCTTGAGCTCATCCACACTTAGATTTTGCTGGTAATGTTGCAACTGCAAGAGATGCAGAGATTCCAGATGAGCTTGAAGAATTGCCTTGGTACCAGCATCTTGAGTCTCTTGAAAGGCCTTCTGAATTGTCATGACTTGTCTGACCAAAGTGACACCAAATTCTCCTGGTGTTGGTGATTTGGCCAGTGCCCATTCAGGAAGAGCAGGAGCAGAACTTGGGCCTTCTACTACCCCTAAGTTCATGCTCTCATTCAAAGAATTAGAGTCATCATCATTAGAATTTACTCCAAATTCTTCAGATGGCTCACCAGCATGAGAAGGCAGCCTGTTGACAGCAGCTTTGTCTCTGAGAAGAGATTCTGAAGTGTGTACAATGTATAGTGTCTGTTCTGCCTCCATATTGCCCTGAGCAGCGAAAAATTGAAAGACTGAAACAGGGTGAGTAAAAGTGTCAGCATCCAAGGAAATGTTATCAATGACAGCTTTGTAATGTTGCTGAAATTGTCTTTCCTTATCTGCATCATCCACTTTCATTAACTCACTAGCAATGGCTGGATCCACCCTTATAGCTTCTGTACCTGCCTTTCTCTCAATTTCTCTCTGTTCTTGCATCAGGGGCTCCCCCTGGCTCACACACACCCTCACACCCTCACCTTCACCTTCTAAGGCGGCACTCCTCTCACTTACTTTTGCCATGCTGGAAGAAATAGCATGCATTTGGTGACTCTCAACCTCTCCTTTTTCCTGGGAGAAACCCAGTCTCTCACTCAAAAAATCACTCCCTTCCCTCAAACCTAAAAGTGATTGTACAGTTGCCATGTCCTCTATAGTTGGAATTGTTTCTGTTAAGTGTGTAGAGACCATCAACGGATAGGGAATATCCGTTGAAGTGGAAACTGATGGTATCAACGGATAACTGCTGTTAAGCTTAAAAGATGTAGATATAGAAAGTGACATAATTGTTGAATCTGTGTGGATTGATTTTAAGTGTGGTGACACAGATTCTGCAACTACATCTGAAAAAATTGGCTGATGATCCAACAAATCATCTAAAAGATGATGATCACCAGGTTTTGAGTGGGGCTCCTCCCTGAGTTTTAATGAGGGAGAATCAGGAATTGATGTGAATATCATATCCAAATCCAGAGAGGGTGTTGGAGAGTTTGATGAATGGTGTGTTTCTATATTGAGAGAATGGGGTTGTGATTCCACATTTGCTGGAATCACATCAAGCTGAATTTGAGAAGGCACAGATACTGGTGGATGTATCTGTGCTGTGTGTGTCCCTTGTGTGGAAACTAGGGTTTTGGCCTTCTTCTTCCTTGAAAAGGCTTTAAATGGTGAATGTGTGGCTTCAGTGTCCCTCCCTCTTTTGTTCTGTGTCCCTGGTTGGGGACTATTTTCAATAGTTACATCCTTTTGGGAGGATGCAACTAGGGATGTGCTGGACTCCTTTTGAACCACCACAGTCTTTTGAGAGACTGTGGCTTGGCTGGTTTGGGTACCACTCACCTCTCCCACCTTATCCTGGGGGCTTTTTGATGTTCACCCCTCCCCTCACCACTCACACCCTGTTCACTCCCTTCAGGGTTTATGGTAGTTGTTACAACTGTTGTCTTTTGAGAAACAACAGAGGTAGGTTTCTTTAACTTGACTTTGGAAACTTTAGATTTGGTGGCTTTGGTAGGAGCCTGTTTGGACAAAGACACAGGTTCCATAGCCACACTAGAAGGCAAAGAAACATTGGGGTTGGAAATAGTAGGAGTTATAGAAACATTTACCTCACTTACCTGTGGTGCATTCATGATTGGCAAGTATACCAATGGCACCTGGCTGTTGAGGTTCATTCTCAAAAGGTCTGCAAGGACCCTTTTCTCTTGTGCCCAGCATTTGAGTTTATTATTCTCATTGGATATAACCAAACCTTCAGCAACATGGTTAGCCAATAACATAAAGAATCTAGCAAAGTAGATGTTATGTGGTCTATTAGCTTTGTTGCCTAATCTGGAACCTAATTCTAGCATAACACAGTTGCTAAAATTAAAGTACCTATCAGAAACTAGCATATAGAGCATATTAACAAGAGATGAAGTGATAGCATCAAAATTGCTAATCTTCCCAGAGAAAACCTTAATAAAGGAATCTCCAAGAAAACTCCATTCTTTCCTAAGGCCTTTCCTTCTAATACTACCTAAACTAGCAGAATCAAAAGCATAGCCTATGGAATCTAGCATTGCAGAGACATCTTTATCAGTATGTGGTGTCATAGCATTATTCTCAGGCAACTTAAAGCAAGATTGTATATCATCACAATTAATGAAATAGTCCTTACCTTTGAGAGAGAAGGCAATAGTCATATCTGTGGAGTTGAACTCTGCAGTTGTCCAAATTTCCTCAATCACTTCACAGTAGATGGTTGGGGCTTCCAGCATTGCATAGCTCAGTTTGCAGTTCTTGATGAAGTCCATCATCTTGTGATAATCAGAATGGGATTCATTCTTTTTAACCAAGACTATGAAATTATTCTTTTCATAAACAAATCCTGTTTGAGACATAATTTTGACTACCGGTGCCATTGTTGTGAGTAGAGGTTGCAGAGAAAAACTTGAGAATTGAGAGAGAAAGAGAATGATAATTGCAAGAAAGCGTAAAGTGAAAATAAGAATTCAATTAGGCTTTTATACTTTCTTGAATTAAAACATAAATAAAATAATTAAATGATACTTTTAAGTAAGTGACAGCCGTTCAGGAATAAATAAAACTGTAGAAATTCTGAAAACTATCGTAAATACAAATACATACAACATTGTATATCTGTATCAACGGTTGAGTAAAAGAATCAACGGCTGTGACTCAATGACGTGACACATCAACGGATAAGGTAAATAGTTATTCGTTGATGAACAACACCATTTTATCCGTTGAAGGATAAAATTACCAGAAATGTATTTGTCTTTCAACGGATGACGAATATCCGTTGATAGAACAATTTTGGCTTTCAACGGATAGGGAATATCCGTTGTCAGGATAAGTCTTGATTAAAGCCAACTTTGTTCTTGCAGCAAATTCATTTCAGGCTACAAGACAGATTACATAGATGACATAGATTATGAATAGTTAAGCATACCTAACTCACTTACTAATCTTGTGAATGTTGATTCATCAAGTGGCTTGGTAAATATGTCTGCAATCTGCTTTTCACTTGGAACAAAATGAAGTTCCACTGTACCTTTCATCACATGTTCCCTAATGAAGTGGTACTTGATATCAATGTGCTTGGTTCTTGAGTGTTGCACTGGATTTTCAGTAATGGCAATGGCACTTGTGTTGTCACAAAATATTGGAATTTTGTCAACAGTTATACCATAGTCAAATAACTGGTTCCTCATCCATAGTATTTGTGCACAGCAACTACCAGCTGCAATGTACTCAGCTTCAGCTGTTGATGTGGAAACAGAGTTCTGCTTCTTACTGAACCATGATACAAGCTTGTTCCCTAGAAATTGACAGGTGCCTGTTGTGCTTTTCCTGTCTATTTTGCAACCTGCATAATCTGCATCTGAGTAGCCAATTAGATCAAAACCAGACTCTCTAGGGTACCAAATTCCTAGATTTGGAGTCCCCTTGAGATATCTGAAAATTCTTTTAATAGCCACTAAGTGAGATTCTTTAGGGTCAGCTTGAAATCTAGCACAGAGACAAGTAGAAAACATAATATCAGGTCTACTAGCAGTTAAATATAAAAGTGAGCCAACCATGCCTCTATAACTTGTAATATCCACAGACTTTTCAGCCTTGTTTAATTCAAGCTTGGTGGCAGTGGCCATGGGAGTTTTTGCAGGTGAACAATCCATTAAGTCAAACTTCTTTAAAAGATCATAAATATATTTAGTTTGACTAATGAAAATTCCACCACTAACTTGTTTAACTTGTAAACCAAGAAAGTAAGTTAGCTCTCCCATCATGCTCATTTCATATTTACTTTGCATTAATTTAGCAAACTTTTTACAAAGTTTATCATCTGTAGATCCAAATATAATATCATCTACATAAATTTGTACAAGTATCTTAGAGCCATTAACATTTCTAAAGAAGAGAGTTTTGTCAACAGTACCTCTTGTGAAGTGATTATCTAGAAGGAACTTTGACAAAGTCTCATACCAGGCTCTAGGTGCTTGCTTTAGTCCATAGAGTGCTTTCAACAGATAATACACATGGTCTGGAAAATTTGGATCTTCAAAACCTGGAGGTTGGCTTACATAAACTTCTTCCTCCAATTCCCCATTTAGAAATGCACTCTTGACATCCATCTGATAGACTTTGAAATTGGCATTAGCTGCATAGGCTAGAAAGATTCTGATGGCTTCAAGTCTGGCAACTGGAGCAAATGTTTCATCAAAATCTATTCCCTCTTGTTGAGAGTAGCCTTTAGCAACCAATCTGGCTTTATTCCTTATGACAATGCCATTTTCATCCATCTTGTTTCTGAATACCCATTTTGTGTCAATAGAACTCTTGTTCTTTGGCTTGGATACCAGCTCCATACTTTGTTCCTCTCAAATTGGTTTAGCTCCTCTTGCATTGCTAAAATCCAATCTGGATCCAAAAGAGCTTCTTCCACTCGCTTAGGTTCCTCCTGTGATAGAAAGCTACTATACAGACATTCATCTTGAGTAGCCCTTCTAGTTTGTACTTTTGATGTAGCATCACCAATGATCAGTTCAAAAGGGTGATTCTTGGTCCATTTCCTTTGAGGTGGTAGATTAGCCCTTGATGAGGTTGCATCAGTATTGTCATGATGTGAGATAGAATGTTGATTTGTTGAAACTCCCCCTGAGTTGTTGATCCTTTGGAAGGAATTGGGAGTTCTATCAACTGATGAGGTGAATTGATTATCCGTTGACAGACTGTGATCAACGGATGCTTCGTTATGAACTTCAAAGGATGATGCACTTTGTCTTTCAACGGATGCTGCATTGCTTCTTTCAACGGAAGCTGAATTATGACTTTCAACGGATGCAGCATTCTGTGCATTATCCAAAGGCAGACTCTGGTTTCTTCTTGAGATGCCTTCTTCATCATTCTCATCTTCACTATCATCACAATATATCTCAATATTGTCAAATTTGAGTCCTTCATGATGTCCCTCATCTATTAGTCCATCAATCTTTTTATCATCAAACACAACATGTACAGATTTCATGACAATGTTGGTTCTTAGATTGTAGACCCTATATGATTTTCCAGCAGAATAACCAACAAATATTCCTTCATCATCCTTTGCATCAAACTTTCCTTTGTGATCAGATTGATTCCTTAAGATGTAGCATTTGCAACCAAAGACATGTAGAAAGTTTAAGGTTGGTTTTCTTCTCTTGAATAATTGATAGGGAGTCATGCATTTTGCTTGATTGATTAGAGAAATATTCTGAGTGTAACATGCACAGTTAACAGCCTCAGCCCAAAAATAAGTTGGGAGTTTTGACTCCTCAAGCATTGTCCTTGCAGCTTCAATTAGTGATCTGTTCTTCCTTTCCACCACACCATTTTGTTGTGGAGTTCTTGGAGCTGAGAACTCATGCATGATCCCATTTTCTTCACAGAACATCTTCATGGTTGAATTCTTGAACTCAGTTCCATTGTCACTCCTAATATTCCTTACTTTGAAATCAGGATGATTGTTGACTTGCTTGATATGATTGATGATGATTTCACTAGCTTCATCCTTTGATCCAAGAAAATAAACCCATGAAAACTTTGAGAAATCATCTACAATCACTAGGCAGTATCTTTTCCTTGAAATTGACACTACATTTACTGGTCCAAAAAGATCCATGTGTAGAAGTTGCAGTGGTTCATCAATTGCAGATTCAAGCTTCTTACTGAATGATACTTTCTTTTGCTTTCCTTTCTGACAAGCATCACACAGTCCATCCCTTGTGAATTCCACTAGAGGCATTCCTCTAACTAAGTCCTTTTTGACTAGATCATTCATTGTCTTGAAATTCAAATGGGACAGCTTCTTGTGCCATAGCCAACTTTCAACTGGACTTGCTTTGCTGAGAAGACAAGTAATGGATTCTGCATCTGTAGAGTTGAAATCAGCTAAGTACACATTCCCTTTTCTAACTCCAGTTAGAACCACTTTATTGTCCTTTTTACTTGTGACAATACAGGCTTCAGAATTGAAGGAAACAGTATTCCCTCTGTCACATAGTTGACTGATGCTCAATAAATTGTGTTTGAGACCATCAACCAATGCAACTTCATCAATGATGACATTTTCTCTTGAAATCAAGCCATATCCCATAGTGAATCCTTTGCTGTCATCTCCAAAGGTTATGCTAGGGCCAGCTCTCTCCTTAAACTCTGTGAGCAGGGTGAAATCTCCTGTCATGTGTCTTGAACAACCACTGTCCAAGTACCATAGATTCCTTCTTTGTCCCTGCACACAACAAAATCAATCAAGTTGATTTTGGTACCCAAGTTTCCTTGGGTCCACCTTTGTTAGTCTTTTTCCTAGACTTCATTCCTCCTGCATCTTTTGACTTAGGTAACTTTGGGTCAACCTTGGTCTCAGATGTGGTTGGTTGAAGTGTAGGATTGGTCACAGAATCATTTAACACATTTGATTGAATTTGATAAGGCATATGTTGTGCAAGCATGTTATTCCACATAGGCATACTGTATGGCATTTGAGGCATACTAAATGCATGAAAATAAGGATTGTTAATGTATGGCATGTTTGCAAAATGTGCATGGGGATTCTGGTGAGACATAACAGGCATAGCATGCAGAGATGACATAGACATGTTAGGTATGGAGGGATTTGAAGGCATGTGAGCATTTTTAACAGATTTGCAATTATCAGATAGATGATTAACACTTTTACAATGCACACAGCTTTTTCTAGGAGCATACCTATCAGGTGTGTAATTGTTGTGTTTATTAATCCCTACCTTCCCATTTCTTTTAGATTTTCTTTTAGTTTCCTTCTTATCCTCAACCAACTTAAGTCGATCTTTTAGCTGATCTAAAGTCATATGTCCTATATTCACCTTACTAACATCTCTGGATGTGCTAGCTCCTTCTTTGATAAAGTTCTTGAGAGTTGAATCATTCTTTTTATTTAGATTTTTATTTTTAAAAGAACTTTCCTGTTTTAATTGATGAGCCTTCAACGGATGCTCCTTTTCTTCCTTCAACGGATAACTTTCATCATCCGTTGATTCCACATCCGTTGACAATCCATCAATTAATTCTAACTTCTTTTTGTTTTTCTTCCAGGCATCCTCACAGGATGATTCAATTCCCTGGACCTTTGCAATCTGAACACTGACATCCCTAGATGTTTTCCGGGCCTTGATTACCTCTTGCTCACTTTCTAACTGTTTAGAAAGAATTTCCACTTTCTTAACAGCTTCTGCTAGTTCACTCTCAACAGTCAGACATTTAAGTTTTATCTTTTCAAGCTCAATTACCTGATCCTCTAACACAGCATTCCTATCACTTAAAAACACATTATTCTCCTTGATCCTAGTGTTTTCTTTTGCTAGAGATTTAAGGGAAACATGCAAATGATATAATTCATTGGTCATATCATTTATGGCTTCATTGCATTCATGTTTAGAGAGCTGAGAGAGATCAGTAGTAATTACCTGGTTGCTTGATGAACTAGTTTCATTTTCATCAGAATTAGCCATCAGGGCTAGGTTGACATATTCCACATCATCATCTTCGTTTGCCCCATCTTCTGCCCAATCATCTTGAGTGAGAAATGCTCTTTCCTTTTGTTTGAGCAAATCAAAATACTTCTTTTTGTAATCAACTTGCTCAAATTTCTTTTTCTCAGAATTTGGCTTCCTACACTCACTTGCAAAGTGTCCACTAATGCCACAGTTGTAACATTTGAACTTTGATTTGTCCACCATGTTTTTGTTTGGCTTAGTGAACTTTGTGTTTTTCTTGAACTTCATCTTTGCAAACCTCCTGGACAGAAAGGCCAAATGTTCTTCAATATCATCAGATTCATCCTGACTGGAATTGTCTTCATCCTCAGCAACTTGCTCTTTACCCTTGCTTGATTCTGATTTGCTTGTGCCAACTTTGAGACTTGGCATTGTCTTCTCCTCATTCCTGGCTTCCATCTTCTCACAGTCAGCTACAAGAGCAACTGTTCCTCCTTTTCTCTTTCCCTTTTCCAACAGCTCATCCTGCTCCATTTCAAGTTCATAAGTCTTCAAAATTCCATATAATCTTTCAAGTGTGAAGTTCTTATAATCTTGAGAGTTTCTCAAAGAGACAGTCATGGGCTTCCATTCCTTTGGCAGAGACCTAAGAAATTTTAAGTTGGAATCCTTGACTTGGTACACTCTACCATATAGCTTCAATCCATTCAACAGTTTCTGAAACCTGTTGAAGGTATCATTTAATGATTCACCTTCTTCAAAGTGAAAATATTCATACTGTTGAATAAGAAGCTGCATTTTATTCTCTCTGACCTGCTCAGTACCTTCACAGATGATTTGTATAGTGTCCCAAACTTCCTTTGCAGTTTGGCAATTGATGACATTGTCAAACATATCTTGATCTAAGCCATTAAACAAAATGTTCATGGCTCTCTTATCCTTGCGGATTTCTTCCATGTCTTCAATAGTCCATTCTGCTCTTGGCTTGGGAATAGACTGTCCAACAGCAATTGTTGCAGTAGCAGCTGTGGCTACCTTGTGAGGGATGTGAGGACCATTTTCAATACAGTTGATGTAGCTTTCATCTTGAGAAAGAAGATGTAAATGCATCTTCACTTTCCAGTGATGATAATTATCCTTTTCCAGGACTGGAATCTTTACACCAATATCCTTCCTATTCATGATGGTAACAGGAGAGTTCTTCTGTGCACTCATGATGTTAGCAGAATAGATCTTTAAACTCTTTATATGTTAAGAGCTTGCTCTGATACCAATTGTTATTCCCAGTGGACTAACAATGAGATTTACAGAAGGGGGGTTGAATGTAAATCTCAAAACTTTTTCAAGTTTTGAGCAGTTTGTGAGGCTAAGTGTTTGAGTGATCAAATGTGTGTGAATTGCTTGGAGCTGATGCAGACAGATATATATTCAAACACAAATGTAATGAACACAAAGAACTTAAAAAAATTTCTGGTGGATTTGTTGTTCCACCAGAGATGTGTTATTTCAGAAAATCTGTGATTCAAAATTAAATCACAGCTGCTTCCTAGTACAAACTAGATGATTTTCTCTCTTGATATTTCTAAACAGCTCAGGGAAAATTCACATTTAATTACTAGCTACTACTTGGTTTATATATCACCAAGTTTACAAGTGATGACAAAGATAAAGTACAATAAGAAAATAGTTCTCCACTTGTTTCTATTCCATTTTTATCCAGTGTAATATGGAATTATCTGTTGACTTTCCATTTTGAACCAGACTAAAAACGGCTGCTTTTTCTGCTGTTCCTGAAATAGACTACCACATCTCTGTCAATCCATGTGCCTCTGTCAGCTTTGTTAACTGTCACTATCAACTGCTATGAGACTGAGCATCCGTTGAAGCTTTCATCCGTTGATGGCTTTATCCGTTGATGCTCTAGCAGTTGAAGCTTTATCCGTTGAAGCACTTATCCGTTGATGGATATTATCCGTTGAAGCATTAGAGACATCCGTTGAAGCTTTGTTTCTTATACGTTGAAGGTCTTCAATATCCGTTGACACTTCTTCACTTATACAAAATTACAAGGCATGAAATATTTACAATTAGCCCTCCTATTTGTACATCCATTAGTAGTCAACATGACTGATTATTTCCTAACAACATCTAAGAATTACAGCTTGAAACCAGAGAGTGAAATGTGCTACAATACCAAACTTATTGCTAAGTAAGGCTACTCCTTCAACGGATAGCCAAGATGGTCTTATCCGTTGAGGCTACAAACACTAGATTTCTACTTAAGTGTTTTGCTTAACTTATCATCAAACTAATACACATATTCCTAACAAGCCTAACCTTTGATTTTAGTTAAAATGAGATAAGTCCAGTTCTATAATTCTTTTTAAAGATTGAATTCTCCTAGTTTTCAATGGATTCAAAGATTGATGAATCTTTTTGTTTAATACCCTTAATTAGGAATTCTTGATAAACTAGTTCAAATTGTCGTTCTTATATAGGTACTTGCTGAGCATTGTTGCTCACCCTTATTTTTCTTATAACCATTTCAGAAAGGTTTAAATATGAGTTGCTCGAGTTCGATAGCATTTAAGGCTAAGGTTGTGCGAAGAGTATGAGTGGTTAAGTTATCCAGAGGTCAAAGAAGGTATCCAGGGAAATTGATGAAGAAGTTTCGAGTTAGAATTTTTTATTGAGATTCAGTTGTAAATCAGGTTTGTAAATAAGTAGTATTGATACTTCTTATCGAAGATACTGGATGTTGTAAAAGATTTGTTATTAATAATAGTGGTTGATTCTAATTTCAATGCTATAACCGGTATACAATCATGTTTTTAGGGGGTTAAACTATTTTCTTTTAAATCCTTTGTAAAAGTTCAGGTTTTAAAGTCTTTGGTTTTTATTATCTTTTCAAAAATACAGGTTTTCAAAAGTATATTTTAAAAA
This sequence comes from Apium graveolens, assembly GCF_009905375.1. Taxonomy (NCBI): domain Eukaryota; kingdom Viridiplantae; phylum Streptophyta; class Magnoliopsida; order Apiales; family Apiaceae; genus Apium; species Apium graveolens. Next base: position 146,372,110 of record NC_133654.1, on the reverse strand, counting down.
TATTTTAAAATATGGTTCTCGTGTAATTACGTAAAATCTAAAACCCCTGATTTGAGGGGCGTCACACTGATTATGACCGTGCTCCACATGTTTCACCGTCTTGTGCTTTCTTGCTTATGACCCGCGAAACTAGGTTGTTCCTGGACCGGATTGAACCAGACTGAACCCTAGAACCAGGCTAGAAGGATTGTTCATATCCTATCAATAATATCCTATCAATAATAACATTGAGTTTAGTGTTAGCGTTATTGAAATATCGATCTTTTTACCAAAAAAACATATAAATGTCATGCTTCTGATGAACTTACCCACCTTGGAGAACTTACCCACCTTGGAGAAAATCATTAATCTTGACATACAAAATCTCGTGAACTTATTTACCAAAGAAAAAGTTAATGAATAGAAATTTTACGTTGCACAGTTATATACCTAAAAAATGAGCCTCACATTTTACAATATATTTATTTTTAGAATAAGAATGGTCATGAAAGAACAAAAAGACAATGAGATGAGGTATTATTATTTGTTAATTTTGGTATGATAGGCAGACTTGCACCTTGATTAATAACACTCAGGAACTAGCAAGACACTGATATGTTTTCCCATGTATTACTGCAAAATTTAATTGAGATCTATTTGTCTCTTTTGCCAAAATAAAAAACAGAAACCTTAGAGTTAAAACCATACTCGTTTTACTTCTAATATTCTGCTAATATCCTAGCCCGCAGTGTTTAGGATAATGATGACCCATTGTAGCCAACAAAAACATATCCATGACCCTTACTGCAGTTTGTTTGATCCAAACTTTCAGTTGTCCGATTGACCAAAGTACTTGCCTGCTATTGTTGCTAAGACATTAAGTATCACAACTTCCTCATCCAATTCTGATTTTTCAGCTCGCAAACTTGCACATTTACGTAGCAGATCCCGAAGAGCTGCCGACGTGTCGGCATTTAGTGGAGTATCAACAGCAGCACAAAGAGCAAAAAGCCATAAACAGTCAATTTTGGAAAGAGAGGTCATGTCTTCTGCCAATTTTATGCGCTTTTTCAGCATCGAAACTCGTGCAACAGGCTCAATGCCCAAAACAGTAGATAGGGTCGGGGAACTAACAATATCTTCTGCGGTTACAATTTTAGGAGAAGAACCATCTTCATCATCAGCTGCAGATTGGATGAAGAAACTAATAGTAGATAAGTTTGGGGTGTTAGCCTTATCCTCTGAGTTTAAGATTTTTGGACTGGAGATGGTGGAAGCATCTTCTTCGACCCTAGCTAAGGATTGCATGGAACCAGTTCCATTAGGCGGATTATGAAATATATCACTTTCATGAGTGGAGCAATCTTCTTCAAGAATATTTATTATGGGTTGCATTATACCAGGAACTTCATTAGTAGAACTCTCATACCGTGATATAGCCTGTGAGAAATAAAATAAAGTTAAGAAATGATACAAACAAAGACTAAATAAGCAATTATACAAAAAAAAAAAGAGGGGGTTTCCTTCAGAAAAAAAAGCCACGTTAGAAGAAAATAGAAACCCCAAAGAGTGTTTAATTACCAAACTCCTCTTTTTTAACATCTTAGTTAGATCTCATTACATTACATTAGTATCTGAGACTGATATGCATGCCTAACTTCTATCATGGGAAACTTGGGAAAGATAGAGTTTAGCACTACATACAAAATCAAGATAAACGTCAAGAAAAGATGCTACAATAAAGTTTTGCAAGCATAAATTCTTCTAAATACATCAAACATGATATTTATCTATTCAACTTGCACCTCCATGAAAAAAGTTCACCCGACTAACTCTTGCTGTAGAGATGATGGGATCAGTACGTCAAAAAGCAAAAAAAAAAAGGAAAAATCAGTGTGGATGACACAAAGGTTCAAGAGTATTTAAAGCATGATAAGCAGATTACAGAAGAAAGTAACATTCAAACAAAATGAAAAAAGAGTCCAGAGAACTAAGGTAAAGAATGAGAGCATTAAAAAGAAAAACGCCAACTTTTACTAAATGTCAAATATCCAGTGCATCACTTCTTTTTAAAAGTTCAGACAGACACAGGATGGTAGGAGAGGACTCCTAAAACGACGTCTCAATGTAAAGAAAAAAGTCCAGCTATAACTTAGAACAAATTAGTCTGGAATACTTGTTGAAAAGAAGGTACCAATAATGTATACTGGATTTCCAGAGTAGCAATTTCTTTTTGATTGCCAGAGAAGTAAAAAGGGCATCGATTTTTATTTTCTATTGTTTTTCTTCTTTCAACGAATCCAAATTTCCATAGAAACTTTGGAGCAAGACCTCAAATATCTTTGATTCGACGTTGATGACCCATTTTGACTTTTAAACGTTAATGCACTTCTTGCCAAAGCCAAATTAATGATCACCAAAAGCTTTAGACTAACAAATATTATGATTGGCATATATTACATACAATTTACAGTTTCCACAAACGATCTTGCCTAATATTAAACAAAAATAGATAGATCAATATTAAATTGAAACCGCGTCAATTATACTTGAATAATTAAATATATAAGGTAGATTAGAATGGAGGTGGTCAAAACAGTAGTGAAAAGCAAGACTTACCAGCCTCAGCTCAGAAAAATCATTAAGGAGTGCAGTTTCCCACTCCTTCAGTGGCAGCAAGTGCTGTGGACATTGCACGATTTCAGGAATCTTAGGGATATAAATAGTCTGCTCACATAATTTACTTTCTTGAATCTTGGCAAATGTAACTTTCTGGACCCGTTCAGTCTCCCACCTGCATTTAGAAGATAAATTCTAATGTTACTATGTATGTACAATGCTCGTGATAATGATATCTTAAATTGTCTTGATAATCAAATTCAAACCCAAGGAAACATATGGATGCAGTCTTTATCATACTTTTTTACATACAGGAGTTATTAAAGTATATCAAACAATCGATGGTACATGTTTTCAAAACTATATTTCATGATTACTCTATAATTAAGTATGGAACCATTATGGACATCTTTCAATATCAATCAGTGAGCTACTACTAATCACAAGGATGATCTAGGATCAAAAGGTTTTGCTAAACTAACCTTATAGTATATTTGTTATATAGTCCATTCAATAAAGTAACTTGAATATGGATCATAAAGTCCTAATAAGTATTCATTAGTTCAAACTCACAAAATAATTTTCAAACAAAGAAAGAAATCAAGAAATGGGGTCATAATATAAAAACGGGTTAATTAAAAAGTCGAGCATTACATAACTAAAAAAGTTTCAAATATACCATCAATAAATTTGGGGTCTCAAATTGGCCACGTTAATTCGATGGAACCTCAAAATGGTCACTTTAAGTCAATGGTAAGCTAATAAAATCTCAAATTTACCACCGAAAATCAGCAATTTTGCCTGAAAGTGGTCAATATTAGACCCCGAATTAGTCAGTGGTATAATTGCAACTTTGTTAATTATATAGTGGCCAGTTTGATACTTAACCCTATAACAAATATCGTGGTTCATATTGATATGAAAGTTTAACTACAGAGAATTTGAAGCAATTTGAAGCAGGATAACAATTAAAACTAGGAAAAGGATAGATGATTGTTAATCGACCGCAGATTGTTAATCGACCGCAGAAAATCCACGAGCCCCAAGACGATCCAGCCGTAGAAGAACCACTACCTCTAAGATTTCTCAACCTCAGAAGAGAACAATTTGCTAGGATCAAAACCCATAACAAAAGAGAGAACAAACTCAATTTCAATAATAATCAAAGTCATCTAATAATAGTAGATACATCTCCCTGTGTAGGGGTAAATCTCTAAACTTAACCACCAAGTAAAACTTTTCCTAATAAAGGAAACAAATCCATTTTTTTTACTCTCTTCCATAATCTAGAATACTCCAACAAATATATAATATAAACTTAATATATTACAAATAAATATATTTCTAACTAGTAACATAAATATATACATACAAACTAATATTCTAACTTCTGTTCTGTATCTAATGGAACACTTAGTGTCCGAAGAGCTCCCATACATTCGGTTCACAATTTAAATCTAAAAGGTTTGGGCTAACGAATTGATAAATGTCGGGACTGTTGGAATTAGTACTAGTATAGTATGTAGTGTTATAAAGTCATCAGGGGAACTTTAGTCATTCTATGAGTAGTAATAGTATGCTAGTAATGCAGTGCCTATAAATACAGATTGTAAACTACATTTCATTGTTGAATATGAACATGAAATCTATTTCCACCATCTCTCTCTCTCTAACTACTTTCTCTCTCTAGATTCTAGCTTGTTTTACAAGTATTCTCTTCTCATCTCAAATCTGATCTATTTCTATCCGTTTCTCACCTCAATTTCTGCTCTATTCTCTCTAATTCCTTGTTATCTAGTCAAAATCTTACTCTATAAAACAGAAAACACCAAAAACAATTGCAAATTAGGTCAGAAATTCACTAATTCCTGACAAATTGGTATCAGAGCCCTTAATTTCAATCAACTACTACTTCAACTGAGTTGTGCTGCTCAAGGCGAGTCGTGCAGTTGTAGAATTACAGTAATCGCATCAGTAGATTGAGAGAAATGATCAGAAATGTCCAGGTACTCTTTTTTCTAGTTATAGTCAACAGATCTGTGATTGTGTTGTTTCTGTGAATTAGTAATAGTGATTTGTTGCTAGTAGATCGTTTATAGTACTTAGAGGTTGTTATAGCAGAAAATCACAAACGAAGTTATGAAGGAGAGAACTCAGGGTAGTAACGGTAGTTTGAAGACTGTGAGAACATCAGTGCACACTAGGTGTTTGATTAATTGCTGTAGAGACACAAAATGACTATTAACACAAGGAGTAGTAGTAAGCATGTTGAGACTTCTGAACAAGGTTCAATGAGAATGAATCAACAAAACATCCAAGGTTTTGTGGAAGGACTGACCAGAAACTTGAGAAACTGCAAGAGCAACTAGGTTTGTTGCTGCAAAAGTTGAGTGGAGGAACGAGTACTCTAGATGATGAGGATGTTGATCTCCTAGTAGAATGTGAAGATGAGTCAGGTGATGAGGGAGAGCTCACTCTGCAATCCAAAGGAATGTTCAGAGATCCAGAGTATGCTGCTAAACTAAGACAGAAACAGCCAAATACATGCCATAAGAAGAAAATTGAGGATCTAAGGAATGGACTGGAAGGTAAACAGGAAACAGGAAGGAGCAACTGAGTTTCACAGCTTCAAGCACCTCAAACTAACCTTTCCATCCTTGAAAGAAGGGGGAGATGCTGTAGAATGGTTAAGAGATTGTGAGGAATATTTTTCAATTTTTGACGTAAATGATTAGAGGAGATCAGCCATTGCAGCTATGCACATGAGTGGAACTCCTAGATATTACATGAGTGAAACTCCAAGATATTGGTATAAATCTTTTATGGTAGGAAGAGAGAAAGCATCCTGGCATCAATTCAAGCAGGCACTTTTGGCCAAGTTTGGAGAATTGGACACTGAGTTGGTGTTTGATAAATTCAAGAAGTTACAAAAGTGGAGGCTTACTTTGATGACTTTGAAAGGTGCAGAGAACAGCTATTAAGTAAGATTCCAAGCCTCACCTCAGAGTATTCTTTGGGAAACCTTATTGGAGGCCTTCAAGCTGAGATTGGGGGAATGATTAGGTTACTGGAACCTACATCTTTAGAGCAAGTTTTGAAATTAGCCAGATTCTATGAACACACTCAATCTCAAGCAAAGAAGGGCAGTTCTTACAAATCCAACTATAGCACTCCAACATCCTTTAAGAATATTTCAGAGATCAGCATAGTGGGATATAACAAGTCAACACTGGTAGCTCCTTCTAAAAGTATTGACACTATTATGGCCAAGCCAAGACCCTTAACTTGCAGCCAAAGAGAGAAAAGAAGACAAAAGAGGCTTTGTATTGTGATGAAAAGTTTGTGAGAGGTCATGGGTGCAAGAAACCTCGGAATTTCTTAATAATAGCCGAAGAAGAATTGATAAAGGAGTATGAAGGAGATCCTATATTTGATGAGGATCCAAATGAGGAGAAGTGTGACTAGCAAGAACCGAAATTTGTACTTGCAGCCTTGAGCATTCAAGAAACAGTGGGAAAAGGGCCACTAATTTGTAAGGGCAATTGTAATGGTCAAAGTTATAAAATCTTGATAGATAGTGGCAGCTCCTTGAATATCATTTCAAAGGAACTATGTCATAGAATGAATCTGCTAGGTGACGGAGAAACCACATGTGACTATGAGATTGCCAAAAGGAACTGTATTAACTAGTTCTACTTATTGTCCAGACTTGAAGGTAAGTATGCAAGGAAGTCAATTCACTATTGAGCCTATTGTGGCTGAACTTACTGAATGGCAGTTAATTCTGGGATTGGACTGGTTGATACAGCTGGGAGATTTCAACTGCAATTATCATACCAGGACTTTGCAATGCAAGTGGCAGGGGAAGAATATCATTCTAACTCCTAATTCTCAACTGATACTAGAAGGGAGTTGTGCTCATATATCTAAGGTCATACCTAACTGGCAACTACAAATTCGTGAGAGCTATGATGGAGACTCCGAGTTGCAAAAATTGATTGCAGCTGCTACCATGGACCAATCTGGACCTCAAGAGTACTATATGAGGCGGGGGTTGTTAATTAATAGAGGGAAATGGGTCGTAGGTAGAACTGACAACCTAAGAAAACAAGTCTTTGATGAGTTACACTGGCAGGAGGGCATTCAAGGCAAAGAGCAACTGTCAAGAGAATTCTTGAATATTTTCACCGGCCAACTATAAGGCAGAATATTGGCCAGTGGATAAGGGAATGTGGCACTTTCAGCAAAATAAAGTGGAACATATCAAGAGTCCAGGATCATTGCAACCATTAAAGATCCCTAGGGAACCATGGAGGGACATTGCCATGGATTTCATAACTGGATTACCTAAGTCTAGAGGAAATAAATTTATTTGGGTGGTGATGGACAGATTTAGCAGGTATGCTCACTTCATAGCCTTGCCACATCCCATCACTGCAAAAAGTTTAGCTTTGGTGTTCTTTGAGCAGATATACAAGCTTCATGGACTTCCTGAGACTATAGTTAGTGATAGCGATAGCTTGTTTCTCAGTGAATTCTGGCAAAGTCTGTTTAAGCTATCTGGAACAAGACTCAACTTTACTACTGCATATCAACCTCAGTCAGATGGTAGCACTGCAAAAGTCAACCAATGTCTAGAGCAGTACCTCAGAAACAAGATCAGTGAAATTCCAAAGAATTGGTCCACTTGGTTGGCATCAGCTGAATGGTGGTATAACACCAATTTTCACACTGCATTACAAACCACTCCCTTTCAGGCAATCTATGGAATGAAACCTAGACACTTAGCTTGTCAAGACAGAGTTCACACAAATATTCACAGTTTGGAGGAATTGTTGAAAGAGAAACAACAACACTGGAGTAGGCTCAAGGAGTTGTTAGAAGAGGCCCAAAGAAAGATGAAGATTTATGCTGACTCTAAGAGATCTGCAAGGGAGTTTTAAGTTGGTGACTGGGTGTATCTCAAACTTCAGCCTTATAGGCAAATCACTGTAGCAATCAGGAAGAACTTAAAGCTAGCAGCTAAGTATTTTGGTCCCTATGAGGTATTGGAAAGGGTAGGAATTGTGGCTTATAAACTGCCTTTCCCAGATACATCTAGGGTGCATCCTGTTTTCCATGTCTCACAACTTAAAAGAGCTATTGGAGAGCAGAAGGTGCAGCAGCAACTTCCTCGGGTAAATGGGCAAGGAACTTTTGAGTTGCAGCGACTAAGACAATTGGATGCTAGGAGTATTCTCAGAGACCATAGGATGGTTTATCAAAAGCTTATTCAGTGGAAGGGGTGTAGCATTGAAGAGGCTACCTGGGAGGATGAAGAATTGATGAAGTGTTCCTTTCCTGACTTCTGCAACCATGAGGACATGGTGTGTAATTCAAGGGGAAGGGGTTGTCAGGACTGTTGGAATTAGTACTAGTATAGTATGTAGTGTTATAAAATCATCAGGGGTACTTTAGTCATTCTATGAGTAGTAATAGTATGCTAGTACTGCAGTGCCTATAAATACAGAATGTAAACTACATTTCAGGGTTGTTGAATATAAAAATAGAATCTATTTCCACCATCTCTCTCTCTATAACTACTTTCTCTTCTAGATTCTAGCTTGTTTTACAAGTATTCTCTTTTCATCTCAAATCTGATCTATTTCCATCTGTTTCTCACCTCAATTTCTGCTCTATTCTCTCTCATTCCTTGCTATCTAGTCGAAATCTTACTCTGTAAAACAGAATACACCAAAAACAGTTGCTAATTAGGTCAGAAATTCACTAATTCCTGACAATAAATCAAAGCATAAATACAGTTGACGTAACTTAATTAGTGTCTGCTTAGCTTTCTGCCACTGAAGCAGGTTAAGAGCACTTCTGTCCTTGAATTACACGACTGTTACATATTTGTCCTATTACTCAATATTTTTACAGTTAACTCATTAGACTCTATTTTATTTATATACGAAAATGATGTTTTGTCTAGGTTATTGGTTAACAACGGAAGAAAATGCAAACATCACATGACACAAATGTTTAGTTAGTCCATGACAAAGTATCTGAACTATCGAAGAATTATAGTGTCTAATTTTTCATTCTCAGTAATCATTTAAAAATTTTGAAGAGCCTTTCTCCTTCAGAATACATAATCCGTTGCACATAAATATTTTCCCTCTCCTCTCTCTCCTTAACATTTACTTATCCTCTCCTCAGGTTTCTTTCTTTACAGACTCCTCTGCTTTTGTTGATATTAATATTAACTCCTCACAGAATACTCCCTTTGTTCCTACACCTTTCTAATCTACTCTAACAATGTCCCCAGCACCTTACTCACTTCACCAATTCCTGACACTATCTGGAATCTCTTTTCTCGCAGCAATAAAATGTTACCACTAACCACATTAAAACTATGAAACTCTCCTTTTTCGTTACTAATACACTTTCAACAGTAACATTCACCACCTATTCCTCGGAAACTAAAACAAAACTGACAACTCCTAGTAGCTGCATCACAAACATAGAGAGCTGACACCTATCTTGCTTATTTGTTTGGTTGAATTTTTGGGAACCTAGTTGTATAGGATGGGCGATATGAAAAAGTCGTTGATTGTTGGGTTGTTATGAGAGAAGAGAATTATAAATCCCCCTACAATAAGTGATCCCTAGTTATTCTGTTCTTTTCATAATCCTTCTTTTTTTACCATGTGTCGGGCATTCTGTTATATATATTAAATACAATCACCTCATCATGGCCATGTCAACAAAGATGATTTCAACTATAAAATATAAATTGAGATTTCGTTCAACCACCAAAAGTGCAATATACCCCTTCTAGAACTAATAAACTCACATATACCATGCAAAAACATATAATAAAAATCAGACCAAGTCATGTGTTTTGAGGTTCACCTTTGCTGTTGGAATTAATTGTCAACTTAACAAATTATAATATGCTGAACCATAAATACCTATAGCAGAAGTGTACAAGGCCAGAGAACATAACATTTCAGGAAAATAAATTGTAATAATAATATCTTGTGTGTTTTAAATGATTGGATGGCAGAATTTATACCTAACACGCCTGAGATATTCGAAGCCATCCATTGCAGGTCCAGCATCAAAATTAGGTGCTCCGGTAACTACAAATGCTGGCCTTTGAATGCTATTGTACTCTGCATCACTGTCATCATCCTCCGAGCAGTCACCTTCAGTGCCTGTGCAGCTATCTAAATCACAACCCATAAGTTCTGAAGCTGTTTCTGGGACATCCACAGCCTGAGAATGCCTTCCACCTACATTTCATGAGCATATTAATCACAGAATCTCAGCTAAATATTATTCCTTCAAAATTAAAGGCAGCTGAAGACATACAAAACCACATAGCAAGTAGTGTCATCTCAAATATCTTTGTAAATGCAGCTTTATTTGACTACAATCTAACAGCATGAAGCAGCACTGGGTAGGTAAAAAATAACATTGGCACAGTCAGCCCCACATCTATCATCATCCAATTAACCACATGTGCTTGTTAAAAAGTAAATTTTCCAGAGCAAGATTGCAATTTATGTGTATACTGCTAAAAGCACAAAATTAGGAAAGTTGCATAAGATGTTTTCTCCAAACTGTGTTACGCCATTGTTTGATGCACAATAATTCACATGCCTCCTTTCTTTAGCAGCCAATGCACATACAATTGTTTAATGCACAATATACTCACAAGAGTCATGACACCATTCTTTAGCAGCCAATAAACTGTGAACTTTGAAACTGGACTATCAGATTGACATTATTAGCGCCCCAGCCATACAGGAAAACATCAAATTTCATTATATGCACGCACACAATATATATCCATATACTGTACATATATGTACGTATAAAACATACTCATGTACACTCTCACACACCTGGAAGGAACCACAGACTTGCTATAGACCTGCATAGTCCTACAAAATTTTAGAAACTTATTCAACCCACTCTCAACTTAAGCTAATGAAAGTAAACCCTCTTCTTATGTAACATAGAAGTATATCTACCAATATTTAGCACACTGACAGCATCGCAATAAGCATAATGCTGGTACCGCTTATCAAGTTACAAGCTACTATTGTAATATCTTTTACAAAGAATCACAAGGCACTCATGCAAAATATAATAACAAGAAAACTGATAATTCATAACATTCTCAAACAAATTTCATACCACTTAAAATACTCTTTATTCATTGTATCAAGCAAAGAACTGCAATGGGTAAACTGAACTACATCCTAGATTTCAGAAATGCAAATCATCATCAATCACTAGATATAACCTTACTATGTCTAAGTGCACTGCAGATGGTTCAAATTGGCATAGTAAGGCTTCTAAATGTCAACACAGGCATAGCATTGCCAACACATCACGAATAAATAATCAACCGGTACAATATGAAAGATAATAACCTTATTATAAAAATAGAATCTTAATATGCATTGTACAATAACCATAAATGACAACATAAAACAACATACCCACAATTTCAGACAAGGAAACTTTATTCTTGAAATTCTTTCTGGGATCAAAATCGACCCCGTCTTCCTCATTGTCATTCAAATTCACAACCAAAGCATCATACTCCTTTGACACAACAGGTCCAAGTCCACAATACACCTGAACCCACTTTTTCAACTGATCATCCTTATTCGCAAACCTCAAAGCCTCCAACTCCATTCTCGAATACATCAAACCAGTCCACTCCTTTTTTAGGTCACACCCAATCCCACATTTAAAAATCATTCCAATCCCTCCTCCCTTATCATTCTCAGCACTCTTTCCATTCCAATCCCTCCCTTTTCCCCTTCTTTTCGCCCGTCTCCTCGCCTTCTTTCGCCTCTTCTCAGCACTCTCAATTTCATTATCATCATTGTCAGCAACCCCAGAAACAGCTTCAATCATTACTGCATCTTGTTGCTTAGTTTCTTCATTCTCCACAACTTTAGCAGACCCAACATTGTCCTTTACTTGATTCTCAAAACCCATATTGTTTTCACACTCCTTTTCTTCATTTTCAAATTCCATGTTATATTTAATCTCTTGAGTTGAATTTTCCATAGTTTGAGAAATTGAATTAGCAGCAATTTGTTTGATTAAAAAAGATTTATAGAGTGAAGATGTATCAACAGCAGATGATGATGATGGCTCAATTTTCAACTTTTTTTCTGGGACAGGGCTAATCAGGTCATCAATTGAATTGTGATCGGTAGCCATGGTGATGTGTTTGTGAACCCTAATCAAAATATTTATTTTTATACTCCTCACAATTCACAATGAATAAATAATAATTAAAAATATTGTTTCAAGACAAATTTATGGGCTATGTCCGAGTTAAATTATTTACAAATTAAATACGTACTATATTTTTAATAAATTAATTTACAGCAAAAAAAAATTATTTAAACACAATAGTGAGAACAATGCTATTATCAAATATTGTATTTAAAAAAATAGCTACTTTTTTCATACTAATCGTAAAAATGGGAGTTTATGCTGTTGAATTGGTATCGTACCTAAATTCATATTTGTATTTATTTAATTTTATGGAATTTAGATCAGTAGTACTTTTTTAGGCCGAAATTAATATTCCGGATTTTCGATTATAGGTTCGAGTTGTTTAAAAATCTTTTAATTTTTTTTCTTAATTAAAAATAAAGATAAATCTTAAAACATTTAAAACAACAAACTAGGATAAATATTTAGCTAAAAATAATTATAAAAAGCTTTTTAAGCAAGAGAATATCATGAAGTGTATAAGAGTTATATTGTGAAATCCATCAAAGTCAAATAGTAAAATCTCGTTCAAAGCAATACCATTAATTTCAAATTTGGTCTATGACGAGAAGTCCAAATTTGTTTAAGATCGTAAAGTATAACTTTGTGTTATACAGTGAAGTAAAGAAAGATGTCATAAAGTTTAGAGTTATACTAAATCGAGAAGTCTAAAATGAATTGTATCGTGAAGTTCACGATATCTTTACTTAGCCATTTCAAAACAAGACAAATAAAGGTACAAATTACTAGAATTGAAGAAACGGAATCACACATCATATAATGTATGGAGGTGGTCCATGAACCTTTGTCAAGCCTATAACTAAATTTGGAGAGAAAAGAAACACATATCAAAAGGTGAGAAACGTATGAAAGAATAAAATGTTCCTCAAAAAGCTGTAACGTGTCTACTTGCACAATAGGACAGCTTACTATAAATGGATGTGCACACTTTATAGTACATGATTTTATTTATATGATGCACATCCCATTTTTAACTGAGTGCGGACAAAGAGCATATTAATTCTTGTCATATCTTTTCTTTCTGTGCAAAGCCAAAACTCTAGACTGTTCTTAAGAAATAGCCAAGAAAAACACCCTTATTTTTCTCTAGGAGTTTTATCGATAATTTCTTTATTATATGTAAAGTAAATTGACCCAAGTCTCTTAGTGTTTTACATGCTTTATTATGTTACACTGTGATATTTGATTAATCGAGTTTTCAAGTTTTGAAAAATACTTCAAAAGGTTTTGAATTAGTCATTCACCGCCACACCTCTGCCTATTTTTTTCTAATAAGTGGTATCAGAGCATGTTGTAGACATACATACAATCAAAGATCTAAAAACAAATGACGAGTTCTCAAAAAATTGAGCAGTAATCAAGATCTCAAAGTTCGATAGAGAGCCCTAAGCTCTGTGGAATAAGAAAATGATGTTGTTCATCAAGATTTCTAATTCTATGTATCTGGATATATTGAGATTTGGTCTATTTGTCCCTTAGACAGAGATTTCTGAGCGCACTCAAGGAACAACAGTCATTCCAGTAAGGTTTATTTCAAAAGATCCATCACAATACAATAAAACTGAAAAAGAAAAAGTGGCTTTGGATGGACATCTTAAACTGTTCATCTGTGACTCTTTGGATCTAGACATGTTTAGCACTATTACTTATCTTGGTAGTGCTAAATCTATGTGGGATCACATAAAGGTCTTATGTGAAGGCATTGAGAAAGTGAGAGAATTTTTGTTGGCCCTTGATCTTTGTCCCGTAAATCTTGACCCTTGATCTTATATTCTTCAAACTACTTTTGTAGTCTTTCCAATTCGGTGAATGAATTGTTTGTTTGACTGATAATCTCGAATCTTGAATTTGTCTGTATTCTGAATTTGAGATAGTTCGTCGAGATCTCCTTTTGTTCTGTAGAGAAGTGACATATCGATAAGTAAAATGACTTGTCGATTTCTTGAGTTCTCTACATGTATATTTGACTTGTCGGGGTCTCCGGTTCTCTAAATGTAGAATGACTTGTCGACATCTCCAGTTCTCTACATGGGCATTTTGACTTGTCGACATCTTGAGTTCTCTACATGAAGATTTTGACTTGTCAATATCTCTGAAATCTCTACATGAAGAATTTGACTTGTCGATATTTCTGAGATCTCTACATGAGGAAATGACTTGTCGATATTTCCAATTCTCTACATATACATTTGACTTGTCGATATCTGAGATCTCCACATGCAGAAATGACTTGTCAATATCTGAGATCTCTACATGCAGAAATGACTTATCGATATCTCTTGGGTCTTCCCTACAAGTCATTTTCGACTTCTCTATATCCCTGATATGTGACTTGTCGATATCTGACTTAGAACATTTTTCCTAGAATAGTATTATTCAAATCCAAGCTTCTACACTTCTCTATGAGGCATGATCATGATTTGATCTTCTTCTAGAGTTTATTCCTTAGATTAAAAGGCTGTTCACAGAAAAATTCTCCAGTTTAAACATACAACTTATTCTTAGGGTTGTCAATATGACTTAATCTTGTTATGTACAAGCATGTCTTGTACAACAATCTCCCCCAACATGCCTGATAACAAGACTAACCCCAAGTTAAAATCAATTATAATAAGACTGATAAAATTTACAAAATACATTTTTATACAACTTGCAGTTATATCAGTACAGAGTTACAAAGCTTAGCTAAATTTCTCATGTTCTTCTCTAATGAGTTCCTTGAGTTTGACTAATACTATAAGTTCTTCAATAATTTCAGTCCCTCTTAGAGCTTCCCCTAGTTTGAGCCATTCTTCTAATGAGTAACTGTTGAGAGGATGAATCATGTATCTTGAAACTCTGTCTGCCTTAATATTCAGAATATGTACATCCTTAGAAACCCTGCTCAACCCCCTTGCCTTAAGTTCAGTTGATATTTGTTCAAACAACTCAATCTTTTTATCATATATTTTTCCTTTTCATCCATCTCATCATTTTCCCTTGCATGCCTAATATTCATTTTTCTCAACCTCTCATCCAATACTGCCTTCCACATCCTTGTACTTAAATCCCTAGCATTCATCAAACTAATCACTCTCTTCAATTCTACAGTTGAAAATGTCTCAGTTACTTCCCTATTCAGCAAAATGAAGGTGTCATCATTGTAGTAAATTCTGACTTCTCCTAGAGAAATAACACAAACTTTGACTATTTCCACATCTAATTGTTGGTGATAATCATCATCTGATATGCTTTTAGTAACTGGAAGAAAGTCATCATGAGTAAAGCAATTCCAGATAGCACCATTATTAGCTTGAATTTCTTTGGTTTGTTTTCCTAGTTGTCTTGAAGTGAGTTCTAGTTTGGAGGTTTGAATGAAGGTGGTTTAGATATTTTCTTGAGTGAGATTTAGCTAGCTCTGATGGGTATTTTGAGTATGGAATTAGCAGTTGGCTTGTATAGGTACTTGGGTTTTGAGATTTGGATAGGTTAAGTGTTTGTTTGGCTAGGTTTATGAGGTTGAGTTCGTAGAGTTTGTGAAACTCTAATTTCTTGGGCTTCTTGTTTGTTTTCTCCTCTTTCTCGTTTCTTTTTCTTTCTTTTTCCATCATCCTTCCCTTTCTTGTCATCATTACCTTTCTTCTTATCATCCACTTTGTTGCCACTTGCCTTATTAGACTGACCTGGATTTGATCCAGAAGATTTGTGCTCATCTTTCTTCTGCTCATCATCATCCAAGTCATCTTTTGTATTAATTTGAGCTCTTGGAAACATAGTTTTAGCATTATTCAAATATTTGCTCAGAATCTTAATCATTTCTTCATCTTCAAATGTCTTGATTTTCTTAGTCTTCAAGTCAGTTTCCAGTGTCATTATCAGCCTCAAGTTTCCCGTTACACGGTGCTTTGGAATCTGGAAATGCAATTATTTGACCCTTTTTTAGCTCTGTAAGCAAGAAAGTGTCCTCTAGAATCACCATGTTCACCTTGTTGATAAAGATGTCCAGCTTAGATGCTCCTCTTGAATGGAGATAAGAAAGAGATACATGCATGCAACTGTCCACACCTGAGTCATTTACACTGGCAACTATCCGCTTCTCCTTGAAATTTCCCTTCATCACCATCACCACCCTTAGAAAATTTGTGTTTCTATCCAAAGCCTTCTTTGTTAGATATTAAGTACAACATAGAGGGGGATGAATGTGTTTTGGATATTTTTATGCTTTTTTTAACATGTTTGGTTGTATGAACAAAAAAGATAAGAAATGCAGTTATATTATATTAGCAGAAATAAAACAGCAAACACAATATTTTAAAATTCACTTAATTTTGAATTAAAATCAAGTTAGGTCTTGCTACAAATCCTGGGTTCTTTGTAAGTAAAGAACTCAGCTTCTTCTTGAGAGAATACAAGAGTGTTGAATATGTTTGTTACTTCTAAATTAAGGTCTTGTGCATGCTTTATACACTAGCAGCACGGGTTTACAAAACTTGCACTAAAATGTACTGAACTCTTTTCTAAAGCAGACTTTTTTTATTTTCATTTCTAGCTTAGCAAATTTGTGCAGAATCTTACAGGTCTGTGACCATCCTTTTTCTAGTTAATCTTGGCCCTTGATCTTGTATTCTCCTCAGCTACTTTGTAGACTTTTCAATCTAGTTGATATATTGTTTGTTGACTGATAATTTTGGATCTTGAATTTGTTTGCATTCTGTATTTGAGAGGCATGTCGATATCTCCGGTTTGTTCTATAGAGAAGTGACATCTCGATAAGTATAATGACTTATTGAGATCTCAGAGTTCTCTATTGGTATAAATGACTTGTCGAGGTCTCTTGATATTTGCATGCTAAATGACTTGTCGATATGTCTGAGATCTCGACATGTATAATTGACTTATCGATATCTCAGAGATCTCTATATATATTTTTATTTTTCAATATCTCTGAGGTCTCTAATGATAATTTGACTTGTCGATATCTCTAATCTTCATTTCTTCAATTTGACTTGTCGATATCTCTGAGTTCTCTACATGCAGAAATGACTTGTCGATATCTCCAATCTTCATATCTTCATTTTACTTGTCAATATCTCTGAGATTTCTCTATAAGTCATATTATACTTCTCGATAAGTCATTCTAGAGTTCTCGAATGACTTATCTATATTACTTGATCTATGACTTGTTGATATCTTGACTTAGAACATTTTTCATAAAACAGATTTATTCAACTCCAAGATTCTGTACCATTTCTCTGAGCATGATCTATCTTTATCTTCTTCCAGAGTTTATTCCTTAGGCTTGAACTGTTTACCGAAAAATACTTCAATTTAATATTCTAACCATTTTACAGACTCAAGTAATATGATACAAAATACAAAGATAATTATCAAGCAACTAAATCTTAGGGTTGTCAATGTGACTTAGTCTTGTTATTATACATGCATGTCTTGCACAACAATCTCCCCCAATTTGTGAGAAGATTGTTTATCACAAATTCATGCCTAATAACAAGACCAACCCCAAGTTACAAAAAAATGATTACATAAAACTGACAGAATAACAAGTACAGCTTTTATACACTGAGTGATTACATGGGGTTCTTTCTAATTAGGTTCTTTATATTTACAAGTACTTGAAGTTCCTCTGATTTCATTCCCTCTTAGAGCTTCCATAAGCTTGAGCCAGTCATCCAATGAATAACCATTCAAGTAACCAACTCTGAATCTTGAGAACCTGCCAGCTTGTGTGTTTAGAAAGCATTCATCCTTTAAAATTCTACTCATTCCCTTTGTCATTAGCTCATTTGATCTTTGTTCAAATATAACAACTTCTTATGCATACTTCCTAGCCCTTTCTTCCTTTTCAGCCCTTGCTTTTGCTTTTCTTTCATCTCTTACTCTCAGCCATACACACATCACAACCCTCCATATCCTTGTGCTTGTGTCATTGTCCTTCATTAAGATAATCATCCTCTTGAATTATGTGGTTGAAAGTGTATCCATTAATTCCCTGCTAAGTAGAGTAAAAGAGCTACCCGGATAATAGATTCTGACTTCTCTTAATGATACAACCCAAACTTTGACTATTTCTTCAGCTAATTGTTGAAATTAGTCATCATCTGTAATGAACCAGTTTAAAGGTAGAAAATCAGTCTGATTAAAACAGTTCCAGATAAGCCCCTTACCAACTTGCAGCTTCTTTGGTTTTCTTCCAACATTATTGAAATAAGTCTTGATTGGTGGCTTAAATAAGGGTAGGTTTGAGATTTTCTTTAAGACAGTTTGGCTAGAGGTGATTGGTATTTTGAGTAAGGTGTTTGCAGTCTGTTTGAACAAAAGTTTAAGATTAGAGGTTAAAGGTGGTTGAGTGTTTGAGCTTGCAGGCTTAGTGGTTTGAGTTTGTGATATTTGAATTGGTAGGACATTTTTCTTGGTACCTTCACTATCTTCCCTCATCTTCCTTCTTCTTTCATCTCTCCTCTTCTTATCATCTATTTTCTTCTCTTCTACTTTTGGTAGATTGACTTGGATTTGAGCCAGAAGCTTTTTGCTCATCATTCTTCTGCTCATCATCATCCTTGTCATCTTTTGTGTTGAATTAAGTATATGAAAACATGGTCTCAGCATTCTGTAGGTATATCCCCAATATTCTGATCATCTCCTCATCTTCAACGTTCTTGTTCTTCTTGGACTTGAGATAAGTTTCCATTCATAATCAATCTCATATTCCCTCTCACACAATTCTTTGGAATGTGAAGTACTTGCACTTTTTGGTCTGTAAATAGATGTCGGCCACCCATTGCTTGGATAGAGATAGGCTTCAGGAAAAGTATCTATCTGAGCTTTCTTGAGTTTATTTAGCAGTTGGGTGTCCTCTGGAATTACTGGATTAACTCTATCAATATTTACATCCAGCTCAGATGCTCTCATTATATGAAGATTTGAGAGAGACACCTATAGACATTTGTCCAAGCCACAGTCATTGACATTTGCAATTGTTCTTTTCTCCAGGAAGTCTCCAACTTTGACAATTACCAGTCTAAGAAAGTTGATGTTGTTGGCCAAGGATCTTTTGTAAGTTATGTAGCTGTTGTGAAGAGGCATCTTTAGGATTGTTAATAGCTCATTGAACTCCTTATCTTGACAGGGTCCTTCTGCAGCTTTCTGTAGTTTGTCTTTCCAACACTTTGAGAGATTTGTATCTGTGAAGAGCTTTGACCAGAGTGAGTTGTCAATTCTCCATCCTCTTTAGATTGTGTAGATTTACCAGCTTCCTTGGACTGTTAAATCGTAGCTTCTATCTCCCCCTTAGTCTTGTTGGCAAGCATGAGTAGTGGATTTGGAATTTCTGGCCTCACAGCTTCAGGTAGAGCAGGTAGTGGAACATTCAAGGCACCCATGATAGCACCCAAAGAAACTGAATTCTGTATTTGAAGATGTTTGTGGGAGTCTACCACGGTCGTGATGTCATTTTATTGACTCTGCACTAGAGAAGTAAGAGCATTGACCTGAGCTGTGAGTGAGTCATTTGAGGCTTGGAGATTGGAAACTGGTTGTCGAAGAGATTGAATCTGAAGATTGGTTAATATAGAGATTGGTTGTTGTGAGATTGAAGAGACAGATGCACCAAATATATCTTGAATGGACTCCTTAATTCCCTCCATCAATAAAGCTGAAGGTTCATATCTAGCTTGATGAAGTTGATCCAGTTTGACCCTTGTGTCATTGTTACTTGTAATGTGATTCTGGACAACTTCATGCAAAACTACAAAGGATTGCCTTAGATTTTTGATGCTCTGCTCCATAGTGGACATATCAAACCTTGCCATTTTATCAACAAATTTCTGAAATTTATTCCTGATCTTAAGTTGAGTAGGCACAAGGTCATCCAGCTTGTCCTTAACCAATCTTCCAATTTGGTTCTGATGGTTGTCCAGAATCTATTGAAGTGCTTTACTTATGAGATGAAAAGCTTTAAGTTGAGCCTTGTAAACTTCTGTCACAACATCATAGACTTCCTGTGGACTGAGAGCCTTGGCATTGTTTTCCAAGATAGTGACATTTTGTTCTCTAAATCTTGCCAAGACCTCATCCATACTCAAGCTAAAATCCTTGTCTAACCATGCATCCACATTGCCATCTTGTTCAACTTCATTGACAATTTTCTATTATTGTTCTTCAATATTTGCTTTGTAGGAAAGCAAGATGGCATGATAATCTTGATTGGACATATCAGTTGTGAGAAATTATTGTGTGATGTTGGCAAGACCAAAAAGTTGATCCACCAAAAGGTCATTCATTGTTAGTGGTTGAGCCTGAGCATCATGGAGCCACTGGAAAATTAGGTATGAGGGTTGTTGAGAAAGGTTTGGTGTAGATGGTATGTTTGTTTGTGTTGAGGTTGAGGGTTGGGATTCATGAACATCACCTGTGAAAGATGCCACAGTTTGACTCACAGTTAAAACTGTGGCTGTGACAGTGTGTTGTTCACCAATAATGGGAGCCTCCAATTGAATTGGAGGGGATTTGACCAGGTTACTGTCATATACCATGTCCTCAAACCCTTGCTCTTCTTGCAAAGAGCTGGAACTTGAATGTGCTAAGCTCGCCTCCCCTATAATTGGATTATGGGAAATTGGACTCTTAGCTTCAATTGCCAAAGCAATTTCAGCCAGGGTTTTGAGGGGAGTTGTTCCTACATGAGGAACCTCCAATTGAATTAGAGAGGATTTAGATAGCTCCCCCTCAGGAGTACTATCCTCAAACCTTTCAATCTGTTAAGATTGATTTGCACATGAAGGTGTATTTGTGACAACCACAGGGTCTTCACTTAAAACTGATGAAACCTATATATTTTTGTTGGTGTCATCAAGGTCTACCCCAGAGTGTAGCCTCTGACCAACTAGATGTGGTTCCTGGGTGGTGAGCACAGTTTCATGAACCATGCACTTGATTTTGGTGATACCTGAGAAGTGGGTTCAAGTGTCTTATTGTATGAAGAAGAAATTTTAGAAATAAGATTTGAAATTTCAGAATTGAGTGTTGGCAGCTCCCGTTGAGCAGATGAGGGAGCTTCAAAAGATTTGCTCTCAGAGTGTGTGTCATCCTTATTTCTTATTTCATACACTTGAATGTGTTCAAGTGATGGTGCAGACTTTTTACATGATGCACTAGGGAGAGTGCTCTTTTCAATAGAGACACCATGTTGAGAGGATGCCCCCAAAGTCTATTTTGTTCCCTCTTTTTCAAATACATCCTTTTGAGAAGATGCAGAGGTAGCCAAATGAGTGGTCAACTCAGATTTATTTGCCTTCTTTGGTTTCTTGACCAGGTTGGACTCTATTTATGTTTGGTCCTCACCACTCTCATTTATCACAGTTAGGGGTTCCTGCTTTCTCTTCTTTTTACTCACTTCAGTCTTTTGAGTGGATGAAGTGGTTGGTTTCCTTTCTTCTAATGGTAAAGAAGAAAGGGTCTCAGTTTGGGAAGGGCCCTGTTGGTGATCTTTTGTTTATTCTTCCACAAGTACAGAAGCCATAGTTGTACTAATTGTTATTGTAGACCTCATGTCAGGCATAGGGTAAGGTTAAGTCCTGAATCTCTCCAACATAAATGGAGTGATTCTTAGACTTACAGGTAACTTATTTTAAGTAATAAGTGAGTCAAATAGAACTTTGGATACCTATTTAAAATTGCCTATTTGTGTCCTATCTATACTATTAATTAAATGAATGTCTTGCACTTTATAGTTTAAAGCAGACATTATAAATCTAGAAAGAAATATTTCCTTACCTCTTGATGCCAAAGGCATTATGAGCCCGGTGCTAAGCTCCTCCATAATTAAAAGTCCTACATTGAGTTGTCTGTTGTGGTCCATGGAGACACTACACCATATATCATTTGTAGCAACCCTTTTTTGGTGTTACAAGCAGAAATGTTGCCTTACATTACTAAAATATGGTGAGGTAACATTTTTTTGTGTTACAATAGAGAATATAAGATGTTACGATAGACATGATGTAATCACTATTGTAACACAAAAATTATTGTTAGCATTGATATAACAACTAGTGTTACCATAGCACTTAATATTTAGGCGGGATTATTGTTGCAAGTCAATTTTGGCCAATATTTCACCAAATTTTGGGCGGCCCAAATGAGCTAATTTGACCCGCTCCTTTTTTACACTTAGACAAATAAAATAAAGGCTCACACTCTCTACACTCTCTGCACTCTCTACACTCAAAGGCGAAGATTAGGGTTCTAAATTAGGCTTGGAGACTAGGGCTCTAAATACTCAGTCGGGTCAGAGCTTGGATATCAAGGTTTAGTAATTAGAATTTTCAGTTGGGTCTGATCTTGAAGTTTATATGGTAGAAGCAAAGCAAACCTTCATGCTTTCAATCAGAAAATTACCATTTGACACACTAGTAACTTGGTTTCTGAGAACAACATCAGCACAAAAGGCATCTCAAGCCTGTATCAGCACAAAAGATACTTTCCATGACACTCGTATTACTTACAAGAAAGTTTGATATCTTTATTTTACTGTCAAGATACAACATCAAACTGAGGAAACTCATAATGGCTTCTCAAAATAATGTCATATGTTAATAGTTGTTTTGTTACTATAACATAAAAGTAACAACAAACCCTTTCAAATGATGGAGGATAAGTATTACCAAAAACAGTATAGGCTGAAGCTCAAACATTCTCCAAGGGTTCCTACCAAAGAAAAAAAACTCATTCTCCTAGCAATCGTGTCTTATTTTTATGTTTTCTACTTCAGGATAGCACTAGCGATGCATTGGAGCTTCGCTTTTGGGCATCTTATCGAGGCCAGACTTTAGCCAGGACAGGTAGACTAGTATTCCACCAAGTCCCTTATCTTCTTATGTCTATGTCATTATGGTTATTCAAAGATATTAGTACCTCTGTGTATAGTTGCTACTAGCTATATGTTGCGAAGACAATAAATTCTAATATTGTGGTAAGCAACGTCTATATTTAACTTCCGTCTATATTCTTTTGTCATGGCTATATTTTCAGTATGTGGTATGATGTACTATAGACGGGCACTAATGCTACAGAGCATTTTATAAAGGAGATCATTTGGAGGTATTTTCACGGGTCTTCAATATTTATTCTTATTCAAAATTGAACCTGTGATAGATAAAATCTGTTTATCCTTATGTTAGAGAGAGAGTATTCTCAAAGCACCTTCCCAACAACTGAAGGATTTGAACTGTCACGTGAGGCTCGTGCACAAGCTGATTTGAAATTCACTAATGTTTTATCTTGCCAAATATATGGGCAACATAAACAAAGGAAGGCTCCAGAGGCTGCTGATATTTCTCTTTTTCTTCAAAGAATCTGAATCTGAATGTTAATTATTTGTGATCAAACAGTTATAGCTTTCAAATAAATTAGAATTCAGTTTATTAGTTGAGTTGAAATTTTGTATTTGTTGATTTGGATTTTGGTTAATAGTTCTTAAGTTAAATATGTATTTAAGTTTTTAATGTTACAAGTAGATTTGAATAATTATATTTGGAAATTTAGAAAGTGTAACAAATAGATATTTGTATGTTGGTAAAAACATGAAAAAGTGTCACAATAAACATAAAACATTAAAAAAGAAATGTTACAATAAGATATAAAGATGTTATTAAAATATTGAATTATTTTATCATCCACTGTTACAATAGCAAATGTCATGTTACAAAAGGGTTTATTGTAACATATTTTTCAGTGTTACTGGACCTTTAAGGGTGTTGCAATAGAACTATTGTTACACCTGCATGGTGTTACAATAGATATTGAAAATATAACTATATGGCCTCTTGTAACACTTCTATCCGTGTTACCACAAGTTCAAAAAGTGTTATCTTATACCCCTATTGTAGCAGGGGAAATCCAACACCCACAAATTTCCAAAAAGTGTAACTATAGCCATTTTTTTGCTTTAGGTAACATTTTTTGGTCATTTTAACACTTTTTTTGTGTTGCTACAGACCAGATATGGTGTAGTGAGAACACCATCTTCTGAACAACACTTAAAATTTTGTCATACCCTGTATTCCTGCAGGTGAAGGCTCTCACAATTGAGTCAAACTGGAAAAACCATTTCCTCCTCAAATAATTCGTGTTCAAGCTTTCCAAGTTGATCTTCTCACTTTAGTGGATAAATTCCATAAACTCAACTAGCTCAACTTGAGTTGGAACCTCCACCAGGTTGTCAGGGATGCCCAAAGCCAAATTGAAATCATTCTCAGAAAACTCCACATGTTGGCCTTGAATGGAGCAGTTAACCGCCATAGACATAGTTTGGTTCTCATGCACTACTATCCTCATCATAGCTGAATTCCAAAATCACATAGAACATCCAAATACAGGATGAGATTTACAGTTAGAGCACCTGCAAAGTAAGTTTCAGAAAGAAACTTCACAAAGCTCTTGAAGCTATCAGGAGCTTGGTTAGCATCCGTAAATGCAAGATAGTTGGTGCCCTCCTTTGAGATAAAAGGTCTAACTATGTTTGATTCCATTTTAAGTATTTGAATTTGAGTGGGTAAGGAAAATTAGAGAGAAAGAGTTTGAAATGAGAGAAAATGGTTTCGATTTGCAGAAATTAGGTCACTTAGAGATTTCGAAGGCGTAAAGAGGTGTATGTCGAGATGTCTGGGTATTTATAGAAAAAGGTAAATGACTTATCGAGAAGTAGAAATAAACGTTTGGGATTTTCTTATCGAGAAGCCACATGTGAGAATTTATACATATCAATATGTCACTTTCCTGACTCTTATCGAGAACTGAATAATGACTTATCGAGATGTCAAATACATATCTAGTTTGTCCTGAATGAACTGAATTTTCCAATTTTTATTTGAATAAATTAAAATAAAATTAGAATGATTTTATATCAAAAGTATTTTTATTGAAATAATTTATTGATTTAAATTATTTATGTTATGAGTTATCGAGAAGTCTAAGAATATACTTATAAAGAACTCTATCGAGAAGTCTCAAAGTGACTTATCAAGATCTCTACAATGACCTATCGAGAAGTCATAATGAAGTCCTTTGTTCTTCAAAAACAACTTACTTCTGAGGTCCTTTGTTCTTCTGCTCTATAACTTGATTAACTGGAACTTGATGTTAGTGTTTGTGCCCTATAGACAACATTATGATATTTTAGTTTAAGACATTTGAATTATTAATATTTATATTCTATCGATTATTCCTTGTATAATTTATTAATTCTTAATTTACTGCGATATAAATGTTAGATTAAAAAATGTCCTTGCAATATGATATGAATTCTTTATCACTAAGTACGTGACTTAGAAATGAGATTATGAGAATAATATCAATATTTCTAAAGGTACCTAGTCAAGTATTATTATTAAGGGACAATAATAATGCATTAAGACTGGTGTATTTGTTGACTGATGATCACATCTCATTGATCATAGGTATAGTGATACTAAAGTAAAAAACACAGGGAGATGTAAATGTACATGGTGCTGGACAGACCCAATGTGAGATTCTACATGTATGTTGTGTTATAAGTAATTCTCACCATGGTCCTTAGACTTGAAATTATTATATTTTTATACGAGAATTATTGTACTTTGATTACATTAAAAGTACCTTTGATCGGGTAATGATAAAAGTGTATTCGGGTATAATATGAATCGTATGAGAAATATGAATGATTTAGAAAGGATTTAACCCTCCTAATTTTAGGAGTGATATTATTGGCCTCTTGTGTGAGCTAGACTATGAAATGTGTGGTACTGCTCAAATATTGATTTGACATGACAGTCTACTCATTGATCAAGGAAACATGGATTAAACATTGATGAGGATGACACATTACATTCCTCTAGTTTAATCTATAATATGTGGTTAAAGGGATTATATTACGTTGTACATTATTCACGAAAGGTTAAATCGATCACCGATTGAATTATTATTACTTGGATAACAATGATGTATTATTAGATGTCGCTCATTATTTATGATTTTAAATTAGATTTAAAATTCGTTGCCAATGTAATAATAACCTATAGGGTCACACACAAAGAATGCTTGGAGGATTATTTAATTTAAATTAGATTTAAATTATATTAAAGTAATTCGAATTAATTATAATATTAATTAAGAATGACTTGATTAATTAGATAAATAATGATATTCAAATTTACTTTTTGAAATTCAGTTGTTAAATAATTAAGTGTGACTTGATTATTATACAAATAAGAATTTTGAATTAATAATAACTCCTAATTAGTTAAGAGTTATAATTCATTTTTCTACTCTCTATATAATATATTTTGTGGCTGATTTTTAAGATAAGACTGTTAGGTCCCAATAAGTTTGTAGAAGGGGGGGTTGAATAAAAACTTTACCGTTTAATCGAATTTAATGCGGAATAAAAAGGTGTAACAAAATTCAAGTTAAACAAAACTATTATTAAACTTGAAAGGTGTTACAATAATGGTATCGTTTACAAGAGATTAATCTTGAATAAATTATCACAAATCTAGAATAAATTCGACATGAACTTTTTCTATTTTTGCAATAAAATGATCAAATGCTGGAAGCAATTTGAGATTAAGTTCTAGGGATTTTGATCCGCTAGATAGTTACACAAGAACAAGAGAATGATTCCTAGTGGTTTGGATTAACTTTAATGACTAGAAATTAATGAACTTGAAATGCAGTTGAGGGATAAAATATTTTTGTGGCTGCTGCTTCTTTTGTTCTTGAGTTGGTTGAAATGTATTGAATGATGTCTGTTAATGATCTGCTGCTGTTGTCATTTATAATTCACTCAATAGAACTGAATTGAGCTGGCAAGACAATCTGTGAATTGGCAAGACAATCGGTGAGACAATCCGTTGATCTAGCAAGACAATCGGCATGACAATTGATTATACTGGTAAGACAATCGGCATGACTATGTGGCAAGACAATCGGCATGACAATTGATTGAACTGACATGACTTTCGGTATGACAATTGATTGTCATACCAGTTCAAATGATTGTCTTGATGAATTAATATTGAATATAAATTCAAAATCAATTCTGAAAGTTCATAATATTAATTCAGAATTAATTAATCAATTAATTCAATTAATCAATAAATTAATCTGTGCATATATAATTTATTTTCTTAATTAAATTATATGACTTAATTAATTAATAGAGAATTAATACTAATCTTGAACAACAACCATTCTTCTGAAAATCTTCTGAAAATTATGAATCAATTCCACCACTTCAATGTTGACACTCGATGTACTGTCTGGTTCATGAGTGCCTAACTTTTGTGATGTTTCTTCATGTCTTAACTTTGATAACTTGATTTTCTTCAGATTAAAACCCTGTAATTATCTGATACCCTGACAAGATCTCTAACACTTGATTAAATCCACAATCTTGATTTATATCACTGAGGCTTGAATAATTTCTTAAACTTCTTCCAGTGAATTAATTCATCAAGTCTATAGATGAACATTGTTTCTGAATCCTTTGACAGATGTTACTTTGTGAGATCTCTTTGACGGTAGATCCACTATTTACTTGTTACATTCTTATTTGAGTTGAGTTAAATCCTCGAATAAACAAATAGGCTATGACATATGCCTTTAAATCTCCCCCTTATTTGTTTGTTAGACAATAACAACAAATACCTAGAGGATAACTCAACTAACAAACAAGAAAAAGATGTAAACAGAAATGCAAAGTAAATAGCAGAAAAGTTCTGAATTATATTTAACATTTTCCAGATTCCAAAAGAAATTTACAAATGAATACAAGATAGATATTCCTCTAGATTGAACATATGAATACATTTGTCTATCTTGATTCATTAAGCTCTAAGTATATTACATTAAGTTTTGAGCTATTTGAATTCAATTGTCTTCACTTCTGAATTCACCTTCTTCCAAATCTTGCAGCAGCTCCTTGTCATAGACACGATCCCTTTCTGAAGAGAAACTGACTGGTCTAACTGGTTGAACCCTAACTGACTTTAGCTTATTCTTAAACTGATTGTACCTTTTGATGTTCTTTTCACAATAAGCTTGAATCAGATCAGCAGCTTGAGTTTTCAACTCAGATGAGTATCCAGCAGTTCTTAAATGATGTTCCATCCAGACAAGATGCTTAGCAGAGTAGTCTTTAAGAGATTGTGAATCGAGATAGTAGATTTGAAGACAGTCAGACTTAAAGAATCTTACTTGAAAGGGTAAGTTGACCACTTAAGGACTAGCCCTATTAGCAAACTCTTTTACCCTTTCACGATGGACTTCATTCAATTATGAGCTTCTTTTGACTTTGTTGAGAAGAACCCAAATCTCAGATAAAGAATGATTCTCAAACAGGTGAAGTGATACCTTGAAAGATCCTTCACTCTAACAATATAAAAAGATGCTCATTTCATTTAATGTTCTATCAAAAGCAGCTGAGATCCTTGAGATTTCAGTCTTGATAGCACTCATATACACGTCATTATTTGGATTAGAAATTTCCAGCCTGTCGAGAAGATGTAGAAACTCCCTATCATTGTTTGTGCTCAGCTAAGGTATATCAAGTACTCTTCTTGCTTCATCCCATTTTACACCAATCTTCAGATTGACATCTCTTCTTCTTTCTTCAGCTTTAATGTCATGAAGACGTTGCTTTTCAAGAGTTTCTGTTCTTTGGATTTGTTTCTTCATGTCAATGATCTGACATATCTTTTTTAGTTCAACTTCTTTTCTCATCAACTCTGACTGCTGCTTCTGGAACTCTTTATCAAAAACAGGATCCACTAGAGCTTCCTCTTCCCATTCTTCAAAATTACTTTCCTCTTCAGCTTCAAAGATACCAGCTTTATCTTCCAAGACTGTTTTAGTGGGAACATCAAGAATATCGAAGTCATCTTGCTCTCCACTATAGTAGACATCATCAGCCTTCCTTGTCTCTCCAGCAAAAGAATCTTTTTCTTTTCCTTTTCCACTTCTCCCTTGCTTCTCCCCCTTAGTTGATGAATCCTCTACAGATTTCCCTTTAGACCCTTTATGACCTCCATTACCTCCAGAGCCCGAGCCTCCACCAGACGGCCCTTCAAAGAAGGTCATTTGCTCTTTAGTAGGACAGTGAGAATTTTTTATCATGAAATACAAGTGCTTCATCCCTTCATTGAGATGTTCCATGCCCTTTTCTATCTTGAAGAATCTGGAAGAGTCCAATGAATGGTTCATTTCAATCAGGTCTTCAAGAGAATTCATTCTATTATGGAGAGAGCAGAAGTTTGAAATATCTTCGGTTGTTAAAGTTGGAGATGCCTGAATGGAGTTGAGCTTGGGTACAACAGTGGTCTTCAAATATGAGATATCATTCCTGATGAGTACCAGCTGATTGTTGACAGAGGTGGAAGAAGAAGACCATTCAACCACTTGTGCTTTGAATGTCTGAGCATCAGCCTGACTTTTAGCAAGTTGTTCCTTCAGAGCAGCAATTTGAGCTAACAGGTTTTCAGTGTTTGTGTTTGTGTGTGCGCTCACCTGAATATCTCTCGTTTCTGGTTCACTCAACTCACATGCTTGTGTTTCTCTCAGTATAATTGCTCGTGAGGAGCCATCCTGTTGCTGGTCTTCTATACCTACAATTGAGATCACCCTAGCCTCTTCAAGAGAGGTCAGTGGTGGTGCAATGGGAATTCGCGAGTCCCGATCCTCAGCCAAATCTATCTTTTCATGGGAAATAGATGTTTGAATTGCTTCAGGGATAGACTGACCGAGTTTCCCTCCACTTTCTCCAGATTAATCTGCGAGTGGAGAATCCCGTGAGGGAGCCAGAGGTGTTGGATCTGGGAGGGGAGAAAATGACTCTATTAGAGGTGGCTGAGAGTTAAATTTTCCCTCTGAAGTATGTGACTGCTCTTCTGCCGTAACTATGGCAGGCACTGTAACAGACTCAATGTGCACTCCTCTCTCTGTGTCCTGAGTGTCATCTATTGGTATGTTTACTTCCATTGTGAGTAATGGAAGGGTGCTTGACTCAGTACAAGATGACATGGCCCGATGACGAATTTCAATAGATTCATCCTGTTGAGAGGATGTGTCTAGTAACTGTTCAGTGGCCATTTTGAAGTCCATGTTCTGTTGGGAGGACAAGGATGGACTTTCAGATGCCTCAGTATATGTTCTTCTCTTCTTGGGAGGAGGCAGAGCTGAGGGTTCATCCACATCTAAAAACACACTACTTCCAACTAATCTTCTCGGTAACATTTTTGATAGTGGGGGAGAGTTTGAGATAGGTTGTGACTCTGTGTTTGGCTCTATGACCTGGGATTGAAGCTGTGGTTCTACAACTTCATGGTCAGCCCTATCAACCACTGGGGGTCTTACATCAGAAGTAGGAATAGTTTAAGATTCAGGAAGTATTACCTGCAGTGGAAGAGCATCTGAAGTCTGTGCATGGGTGGCTTGTACTACTGGAGGTTGAGGTTGCTGTTCATGACCGGGAAGAGCAAAAACTGGTAAAGGAATGAAGTCGACCATGAAAGCAGATACAAGTATTGGAACTTGCTGAATTTAAAGGTTGTGTCTTGTCGTGTGTAGATCTTTTTGTTTACAGGATGTGGTTCAGCTACTGATGAGTTTGTAAAAAGAGCCTTATGCTCAGGGGTCAGAAGATGTTCTGCTATAAGCATAAGAAATCGAGCGTAGTAGCAAGAAACCCTACGATTCGTAGAATGATCGCGCTTGGCTGCAGTGAAACGTCTCAGAATAATGGGTAAAAGTAATTTGCCAAAATTGATCCTTTGATTGAAAACAACCGCAAGACCAATATACTGCAAAGTGGAAGTGATGTTGTGAAAATTGGATTTAGTGCAGTTGGCAAACACTTTAGAAACTGTATCGAAGAAAATATCCCATTCAGAGACCAAATTGGACTTAGACAGCTTAGTCAAATTAATCAAACCCTGATAGCGAATAGCATGGAAAAAGTTTGAAATCTCATTATCAGTGGGTAAATTAACAAAATTGTCCATTGGAAAATTTAAAGCTCTATTGATAACTGTTTCATCAACTACATACTGTGTGTTAGCCACGGTGAATGAAAAAGAGTAAGAATCAACGACCACAGTAGAAGTTGTGCAAATCAGTCTAAGCAAGTCGACATTTAATAGAACATTTGATTTAATAGCGGAGCTAACAATCGAATGATCGTTTAAAAATCGAATCCATGGCTTAAATTTCTCAACATTACAATTTTCTGGATTAAAAAACCCAACATGATTATGTGAGACAATATGGAAACTGAGAGCCATTTTAAAATATTCAATAAGACACACACTTTCAGAATTTTAAGAATTAAATTAAGAAAATTCGAATTAAAAAATAATTAATAATTTAAATTAATTCAATTATATCCAAAAAAAATTTAAAAAAACTGTATCTTGTTGATTTTTATCCCACAAACTCAGTAGAAGAATAGATTTTGCAAACCCAAGACACAATACCAGATGGAGTACCA
The DNA here is from genome assembly GCF_009905375.1 of Apium graveolens. Taxonomy (NCBI): domain Eukaryota; kingdom Viridiplantae; phylum Streptophyta; class Magnoliopsida; order Apiales; family Apiaceae; genus Apium; species Apium graveolens. The sequence goes on along the minus strand of NC_133654.1, from coordinate 146,340,684 downwards.
AAAACGAATTGGGGTTTTGAATATGAGAACAAAATGAAAAACACACCCAATTTCAAATGAAAGAACGGATTTATATTTTATTAAAACAAAATAGGCAGCACTTCTGTATGTGTACACGTGTATGTATATACTCAGAAGTAACGATTAAGAGTGCTGAGTAAGAACTCGAGCAAAATAGAGAAAGGAAATGGCGATTTGGTTTTGATACAAGGAAGCAGATGACGGTTTGAGAGAGAAAGATAGAAAAAAAATGAAAGAACAAAACTAAACAGAAAAATGTTTAAGTAATATAACTGGTATGACAATCCTGGATTGTCATACCGATAGTCATACCAGGCAAAAAGGAACGAAAAAGCTGGAAAGACAATCGATAGTCATACCGATTGTCATTCTAGTACAAAATAAAAATAGAAATATATATCATATAAGTTTTATAACTGTCAAGACAATTAATTGTCATACCGATTGTCTTTCCAGTATAAAACTATACTGAACATTAAAATAAATAAAGTTAAACTGGAATGACTTTCAGCAAGACAATTCAAATAGTCTTGTCGATTGTCATTGTAGTTATGTTATATATATAACAAACACAAAAACGCTTAAAAAATAGAAATGCAAAAAAAAACTTTATACAATATAGCATAAATACAGACAATATATATACAAATTAAAATATTCATAAATAACTATATTTTAGTCCAAAAATAGATTTCTTTTGAATTTTAACAAATAAGATTCATAGAACAATATTTTTAGAGAAAATAAAATATTACGAGATATTAAAATGAACAAGTTGGATAAATAAATAAGATAAGATAACAAAATTACATAGAATAAACAAGGAATATGGTATAAATGATAAAATAAATTTGTGAACATTTGTAAATTCATTCAAGAACAGATCTCAGATTTTAACTAGATTAGTCACTAAAACTATTCAACATACCCAATTTACCAATTAATCTGGTAAATATGGATTCATCAAGAGGTTTAGTGAAAATATCTGCTATATTTTCTTCTGTTGGAACAAAAAATAGTTCAACAGTACCATTTATGACATGCTCTCTAATAAAATGATACATGATGTCGATGTGCTTGGTCCTCGTCTGCTGCACTGGGTTGTTGGTGATGGCTATTGCACTTGTATTGTCACATAGAATAGGTATTTTGTTCAATATAGAGCCATAGTCCCGTAGCTGGTTCCTAATCCACAAGATCTGAGCACAACAGCTTCCAGCAACAATATATTCAGCCTCGACCGTTGAGTTGGAAACTGTTTGTTATTTCTTGCTGTACCATGAGACTAGCCTGCTACCTAGGAATTGACAACTCCCTGAGGTGCTTTTCCTATCAACAACACTTCTTGCGTAATCTGAATTCGTATATCCAACAAGGTTAAAACCAGATTCTTTAGGGTACCAAATACCTAGATTTGGTGTTCCCTTAAGATATCTCAAGATTCATTTTACAGCAACGAGATGAATATCTCTAGGATCCGCTTGGAACCTTGCACATAAGCATGTAGCATACATAATATCTGGTCTACTTGCAGTAAGATAGAGTAAGGAGCCAATCATACCTCTGTAGCTTGTGACATCTACCTTAATGGAGTTTTCACATGGTCCAAGCTTGACAACTGTAGATGACGGAGTCCTTGCTATGGCAGAATCCTCTAGATTGTACTTTTTGAGGAGTTCCTTGAGATACTTGGATTGACAAATAAATATTCCATCTAATCTTTGATTTACTTGTAATCCGAGAAAGAACTTCAGCTCTCCCATCATGCTCATTTCAAATTTGTTATGCATTAACTTAGCAAATATCTTACAGAGACTATCATTAGTAGACCCAAATATTATATCATCCACATAGACTTGGAATAATATAGTATTATTCTTATGCTTTTTAGAAAAGAGAGTTTTGTCTATGACACCTCTAATAAAGCCATTTTCAATAAGAAATTCAGAAAGAGTGTCATACCATTTTATCGGAGACTGTTTGAGACCATAGATAGCCTTGAAAAAAAGTAGACAAAATCCAAATGATCTGGATCTTCAAAACCAGGAGGTTGCTCTACATATACCTCTTCATCCAGCTTTCCATTCAGAAAGGCACTCTTGACGTTCATTTGATAAACTTTAAAGTTCGAGAATACTGCGAATGCCAGAAATATCCTGATGGCCTCAAGTCTAGCCACTGGAGCATAGGTTTCATCATAATTAATGCCTTCAGCTTGAGGATACCCTTTAGCTACCAGTCTTGCTTTGTTTCTTATAACCACACTATCTTCATCTAGTTTATTCTTGAATACCCACCGAGTACCAACAACTTTCTTGTGCGTAGGTCTAGGTACCAGTTTCCAGACTTGTTGATGTTCAAACTGATTGAGTTCATCTTGCATAGCAATCACCCAATATGGACCAGTCAGTGCTTCCTCAATCTTCTTAGGTTTCATCTCAGAAAAAAATCCTGAGAACAGACATTCATTTTGAGTAGCACGTTTAGTTCTAACTCCAACATCTGGATCACCAATAATTAACTCAAAAGGATGAGCTTTATTCCAGACAGTCTATCTTGGAAGATTAGATCTTGATGATTCGCCTTGAAATACATTGGGATGTTATGTCCTACTAGTTGATCCTTCAGCATCTCCCCCTGAGTTGTTGCCAGGTTGACTTGATGATTCTCCATCAATAGCAGTGGTATCTCCAATGTTGCTTATATTTCCATCACCATTACCTTGAGTATCATCATGATTAACAGGTTCTTCACCAGTAGCAACCTCAGGTTCTTGATCATTTTTTGATTCTGAATCTGACATATCATCAAACTTTAGTTTCTCAGAAGGATCTTTAGTTTGGATACTTGGGAGTTTAGTGTCATCAAATGTAACATTGACACTTTCAGTTACTTTGTGTTGATCAATGATATACACCCTGTATGATCTTCTTCCATAACCAACAAAAATACTCTCATATGCCTTTGCCTCAAATCTGCCACGACGATCATCTCCATCCTTGAGCACGAAGCATCTGGCATGAAATACATGAAAGTATTTGATAGAAGGTTTCTGTTCATTCATAATCTCATAAGGAGTCTTCATGAGGTCCTTGTTGATTAGAGTTCGATTCTGAGTATAACATGCAATATTGACAGCTTCAGCCCAAAAGTACATTGGAAGACCTGATTCACTTAACATGGTTCTTGTAGCTTCATTCAATGTATGATTCTTCCATTCTACCACTCCATTCTGCTGAGGGGTTCTAGGTACTGAATTTTGTCTGGTAATCCCTTTGTCTGTACAAAATCCATTGAGAAGTGAATTCTTGAATTTTGTTCCATTATCTAACCTTATTGCTCTAACAGTGATATTAGAATCTAACTCGATCAACTTGATATGATCAATCACAACTTGTGGTGTTTCATCCTTAGAGTAAAGGAATAAAACCCACGTATACTTGGAATAGTCATCAACTATCACAAGATAATAACACTTCTTTGATATCGAAAGAACATTAACTTGTCTAAACAAATCCATGTGCAATAACTGAAGAACACCAGTTATGGAGGATGTGTCAGTGCCTTTGTGACTTGCTTTCTTTGACTTTCCTTTCTGGCATGCCTCACACAATCCTTCTGGGGAAAATTCCAGTTGGGGCAGACCTCTGACCAATTCTCTCTTGACAAGAGAATTCATTGTTTTAAAATTGAGATGGGAAAGTCTCTTGTGCCATAGCCAACTCTCGTTTGACGATGCCTTTGCATAGAAACAATTGACTTCAGGATTGCTTCCAGAGTTCATATCAGCTACGAACAGATTTCCTTTCCGGATTCCCATCAAGGAGGGTTGTTCACTTTTCTTATACATGATTTGACACTTCAGCTTGTCGAATAAAACATAATAGCCCTTATCACAAAACTGTCTGATACTAAGCAGATTGTGTTTAAGTCCTTGCACAATATACACATTATCAATGATAACATTTCTAGGTTGCAAACAGCCATATCCCTCAGTTAAACCTTTGCTGTTATTTCCAAAGGTAACCACTGGGCCAGCTTTCTCAACCACATTTGATAGCAGGGCTCTATCTACGGTCATATGTCTTGATGATCCGCTGTCAAGAATCCATACTACCGGTTCCACCTGTTTAATGCCCTGCAATACAAATGGATTAGACCTTCTTCGGAACCCAAACTTGGTTAGGTCCGGCATACTTGTAGAATTGGCCTTTATCAGGCAAAACAACATTCTTAACTTTTATGTTCTCAACTTTCATAACGACTGGACATTTGACCTTGTAAACAGCCTTAACAAATTTCTGTTTAGGCTTAGGCACAAATGTCTCATTTCTAGATTTAGGAGGACTAGCAGTCTTAGACCTATTATGCTTCCTATTATTCACATGCTGACGAGGAGTAGTCTTATCACTATAAACATGCTTACCATTAAAATAAGCATACATCAAATTAAAAGCACAAGACATGCAATTAGGAACACCACATACTTTATGAGAGGGATTAACAACAGGCAAATTATGCATGGTAGACATGGCATTTTTGTTATCTAACTCATGTGTGTCTGAGTTAGTCTCAGTTGCTTTCACAACTTTGACTAGAACTTTCGACACACTTGGCTTGGAAACAACCTTCTCATTAGCAAGATCTTCAGCACATATTTCTTCTTGAATAATAAAGGAGGTCTCATCAAATGGTTCAGCAATTGATTCTTTATAGAGGGGTTTATCAACACCCTTAAGCACATGTGGTACTTCCCTACCTTTAGCACATACATGAGGAGGGGAGTTTATACCTAATTCTCCAATAGAAACACTGTAATCAAAGCCTATTCCAGATGTTTGATTAATAGCTTGCTTATTGTAAACCTCTTTAGCCTTCGAACAAGAATTAAAGTAAGCTTTAACCTTAGTCTCAAGACCGGTGATCTTGTCTTTGAGAATAGTTTCGAGTTGTCTATAACAGTTAACTCTATTCTCTAGAAAAGATACTTGTTCTTTTAAATTGTCTTGATTAATGTGCACAAGTTTTAATTCATTGACCTCTTTCTCAAGGTCTTTGACCTGTTAAATTAATATTTCATTATCACGATGAACACAATCTAAGGAACCTCCTAGATGATAAACTAATTCAGCATCAGTAAATTTTACCTCTTTTCTTGACGATGAAGTATTTTCATCAATAGCCATAAGAGAAAGATTTCCAACATCTTCATCTTCACTATCAGTATCATCCCAGCTTCTTCCCTTTTCCAGGTAAGCCCTTTCAGATTTACTCTTCTAATTTGAATCATAAAAGTTCTTCCTTACTTGCTTTGGCTTCCTGTATTCTGTGGCAAAGTATCCCAACTCATTGCAGTTAAAGCATCGAATGTTGCTCCGATCAACCATCCCTGTTTTGTATCCACCACTGCTGGTGTTAGAGGATGAAGATCCACCTTTCTGGAATATGATGTAGTTGTACTTGTACTTGAACTTGGGATTCCTCTTGAATCTGACATTGGAGAATCTCTTGACAATCAGGGCCATTGACCCATCTTCCAATTGCTCCAGCTCTTCCAAGGAGTAAAAATCATCACCGGATTGATTTGTAGTAGGAGGATCAAATTCTGCTACTATCACATTTTCCTTAGCCTTGGAAGACTATACCATTCTCTCTGACTATTGAGATTGTTGTTGTTGTTGTGGTTGTTATTGTTGTTCTTCAGCTACTAGAGCAATAGACGTGCTGACCACTCTACCTTTCCCGTAGACTTTCTTCTGCTGAATCTGCTCCAACTCATAGGTTTTTAAAACACCGTAGAGCATTTCCAAAGAAATCTCACTCAGATCTCTCGCTTCTCTTATGGCAGTGATTCTATGTTCAAGATGAGTTGGCAGTGTTAAAAGGAACTTTTTGTTGACCTCCCTGATTGAATAATATTTTCCATTTATGTTCAGGTTGTTGATCAATGCATTGTACCTCTCAAACACTTCAGTAATTCCTTCTCCTGGATTGGATTTAAAATGTTCATACTTAGAGATTAGGATCTCTAACTTGTTCTCCCTAACTTCCTATGTGCCTTCATTAATCACCTCAATAGTTTCCCAGATGTGTTTGGAATTTTTACAGTTCATCACATGTCTGTTCATCAAGGGATCAAGGGAGTCAACTAAAAATTAATTGAAGGCTGGCATCCAAGAAGGCTTCTTCCTTTTCAGCAGGAGAAAAATCATCAGGATCTTTTACATAGGTTCTAGCTTTGGTAATTACAACATCATCTTCTATTACCTCTGATTCAATAACCATCGGAATTTTTGGACCCTTCTTTAACACGTCCAGATATTTGGGATTTACAACTTATAAGAACAAGAGCATCTTCTTCTTCCACATAAGATAATTTTCTTTGACGAACAGTGGAATTTATTTATTTTCTTAATTAATTATTCTCCAATAGAAACATTGTAATCAAAGCCTATTCCAGATGTTTGATTAATAGCTTGCTTATTATAGAACTCTTTAGCCTTCGAACAAGAATTAAAGTAAGCTTTAACCTTAGTCTCAAGACCGGTGATCTTGTCTTTGAGAATAGTTTCGAGTTGTCTATAACAGTTAACTCTATTCTCTAGAAAAGATACTTGTTCTTTTAAATTATCTTGATTAATGTTCACAAGTTTTAATTCATTAACCTATTTCTCAAGGTCTTTGACCTGTTGAATTAACATTTCATTATCACGATGAACACAATCTAAGGAACCTCCTAGATGATAAACTAATTCAGCATTAGTAAATTTTACCTCTTTTCTTGACGATGAAGTATTTTCATCAATAGCCATAAGAGAAAGATTCCCAACATCTTCATCTTCACTATCAGTATCATCCCAGCTTCTTCCCTTTTTCAGGTAAGCCCTTTCAGATTTACTCTTCTAATTTGAATCATAAGAGTTCTTCCTTACTTGCTTTGGCTTCCTGCATTCTGTGTCAAAGTGTCCCAACTCATTGCAGTTAAAGCATCGAATGTTGCTCCGATCAACCATCCATGTTTTGTATCCACCACTGCTGGTGTTAGAGGATGAAGATCCACCTTTCTGGAATATGATGTAGTTGGACTTGTACTTGAACTTGGGATTCCTCTTGAATCTGACATTGGAGAATCTCTTGACAATCAGGGCCATTGACTCATCTTCCAATTGCTCCAGCTCTTCCAAGGAGTAAAAATCATCACCGGATTGATTTGTAGTAGGAGGATCAAATTCTGCTACTATCACATTTTCCTCAGCCTTGAAAGACTATACCATTCTCTCTGACTGTTGAGATTGTTGTTGTTGTTGTGGTTGTTATTGTTGTTCTTCAGCTACTAGAGCAATAGACGTGCTGACCACTCTACCTTTCCCGTAGACTTCCTTCTGTTGAATCTGCTCCAACTCATAGGTTTTTAACACACCATAGAGCCTTTCCAAAGAAATCTCACTCAGATCTCTCACTTCTCTTATGGCAGTGATTCTATGTTCAAGATGAGTTGGCAGTGTTAAAAGGAACTTTTTGTTGACCTCCCTGATTGAATAATATTTTCCATTTATGTTCAGGTTGTTGATCAATGCATTGTACCTCTCAAACACTTCAGTAATTCCTTCTCCTGGATTGGATTTAAAATGTTCATACTCAGAGATTAGGATCTCTAACTTGTTCTCCCTAACTTCCTATGTGCCTTTATTAATCACCTCAATAGTTTCCCAGATGTGTTTGGAATTTTTACAGTTCATCACATCTCTGTTCATCAAGGGATCAAGGGAGTCAACTAAAAATTAATTGAAGGCTGGCATCCAAGAAGGCTTCTTCCTTTTCAGCAGGAGAAAAATCATCAGGATCTTTTACATAGGTTTTAGCTTTGGTAATTACAACATCATCTTCTATTACCTCTGATTCAATAACCATCGGAATATTTGGACCCTTCTTTAACACGTCCAGATATTTAGGATTTACAACTTATAAGAACAAGAACATCTTCTTCTTCCACATAAGATAATTTTCTTTAACGAACAGTGGAATTTATTTATTTTCTTAAGAGATCTGTGCAGATATAATTTATTTAATGACTCAAGAGTGTCTTTAATGACTTTCTTTATAGTATTTCAAGTTCATAAGTTTTCAAGATCCCATATAAAATTTCCAGAGTTATTCTGCTCAAATCTCTTCGTTCTCTAATAGCTGATATTTTCTGTTCAAGGTGGTCAGAAAGAGCTAGAAAGAACTTTAGGTTAACCTCCTCAGCTTCATAATATTTATCATGAAGCTGCAAGTCATTTATCAACTTGTTAAACCTTTCAAAAACCCAGTAATTCCTTCTTTGGACTTTTCCATGAATCCCTCATACTAAGAGACCAGTATTCTCTTTTGGTTTGATCTAACTTCCTCTATACCCTCACACAGAATCTCAATTTTCTCCTAGATATGTTTGGTTGTGTCACAGTTGACAGTATTGTTGTACATAACATTGTCAAGTGCCTCTATCAGAATATGTTGCAGGCCACTATCCAGGGAGACTTTTTCCTTTTTAATTTCAGTGTATTTGAATGGTCTTTAGGAGCATAATGCGTTGGGATAACCATATCTCCATCAGTAGATTCATCAACCCTTTCCATGGGGTTGAAAGGGCCATTCCCGAGAATCTGGATATATTATAGATTGGCCATCCTGATGAACAACATCATTTTCTTTTTCCAAAGTGTACAGTTGATTCTATCAAATGCTGATATCTTGATATTGCTTATCTTTTATGCACTCATACTTGCAAGATCTTGATCGGTTTACTTTCAGATTTAGCTCTGATACCACTTGTTAGATATTAAGTGCAACACGGAGGGGGGTGAATGTGTTTTGGATATTTTTATGCCTTTTTCAATTTGTTTGGTTGTGTGAACAAAGCAGATATGAAATGCAGTTATATTATGTTAGCAGAAATAAAACAGCAAAATACAATATTTCAAAACTCACTTAATTTTGTATTAAAATCAATTTAGGTCTTTCTACAAATTCTGGGTTCTTTGTAAGTAAAGAACTCGGCTTATTTCTTGAGAGAATGCAAGAGTGTTGAATCTGTTTGTTACTTCTAAACTAAGGCCCGGTGCATTCTTTATACACTAGCAGCACGGGTTTATAAAACTTGCACTGAAATGTATTGAACTCTTTTCTGAAGCAACCTTTTTCTATTTCCATCTCTAGCTTAGAAAATATGTGCAAAATCTTGCAGGTCTATGACCATCCTTTATCTAGTCAATCTTGGCCCTTGATCTTGTATTCTCCCCATCTACTTTGTAGACTTTTCAATCTAGTTGATAGATTGTTTGTTGACTGATAATTTTGGATCTTGAATTTGTTTGCATTCTGTATTTGAGAGGCATATCAAGATCTCCAATTTGTTTTATAGAGAAGTACCACCTCGATAAGTATAATAACTTATTGAGATCTCAAAGTTCTCTATTGGTGTAAATTACTTGTCGAGGTCTCTTGATATTTGCATGCTAAGTGACTTGTCGATATGTCCGAGATCTCTACATGTAGAATTGACTTATTAATATCTCAGAGATCTCTATATAGATTTTGACTTTGTCGATATCTCTGAGATCTCTAATGATAATTTGACTTGTCGGTATCTCCAATCTTCACATCTTCAATTTGACTTATCGATATTTATGAGTTCTCTACATGCAGAAATGACTTGTCGATATCTCCAATATTCATATCTTCATTTGACTTTTCGATATCTCTGAGACTTCTCTATAAGCCATTTTGGACTTCTCGATAAGTAATTCTAGAGTTCTCGAATGACTTTTCAATATTACTTAATCTTTGACTTGTCGATATCTTGACTTTGAACATTTTTCATAAAATAGATTGATTCAACTCCAAGCTTCTGTATCATTTCTCTGAGGCATGATCTATCTTGATCTTCTTCCAGAGAGGTATTTCTTAGGGTTGAACTATTTACAGAAAAATACTTCAGTCTAATCTTCTGACCATTTTACAGAATCAAGTAATATAATACAAAATACAAAGATAATTATCAAACAACTAAATTTTAGGGTGGTCAATGTGACTTAGTCTTGTTATTATACATGCATGTCTTGAACAACATTCTTGTATGTAAAGTTATTGTTATTTAGAGAGATTTTAAGGGCTTTTAGGAGTTCATCAAATTCCTTGTCAAGATAAGGTCCCTCAGCTGCCTTCATGAGTCTTTCCATACCAATATCATCTTTATTTTAAATAATAGCTTGGCTTGATTTTAGATGAGACTCCATCTCTGTAATAACTCGAATTTTTGAGACCTTGTAAAATGTTTAATGAATAGTAACCCTGACGGACGAGAAAAACTTTTGAGCCCACACTATGTAATGCACGAGAAAATGAGTTTCGGAGTTGATATTATGATTATACGTACCAAATGAGTGTATGTAAATGCTATTAGTTTTCGAAGAAAACGAACTTTGAAAAACGATCGTATTTATGACTCATTGAGGATTACGGGAATCACAATATAATTACGAGATTAAAATCCTACGGATTTATATTCAAGTATGATAAATAAAAATATAAGGAATAAATACCAAAGGAATTACATCGCGAACCATTTACGAGTGAGTATTACGAAGAACGTTTAAGTAACCGAGCGAACGCGTAAACGATTAAATAAACGTAACGCACTAACTAAATCATGGTAAGGAAGTAACCATGGTTACTTCATCAAATAGTGAGCTAACCATAGGATGAACAAGCTAGCTAGCAAAATAGTGTGCTAAGGAAGCTAACCAAGTAGTTTAGCTTGTAACCTAGCAAGCTATTAAGATTTGTCCCTAAGCTTTGCAACTAAGAATCAACCTAGAATGCTATACTAGGAGAATAAAATCAATTGCAAAGATATCATCTCATCTTCCTAGAAGTAACCTAGAAAAGCATCCAAGAGAAGCAACCAAGAGTAGTATAAGTACCCCCCCCCCCAATCACAAGCTTCCATTCGGCTATATCAAAAAAGGGAGAGAATTCAAATTCAAAACTCCAAGTTCTAGCTCTTGTAAAATCATCCAATTAATTCTCAAGCCTCCTAGCAATTAAACTAAGGTAATAAAATTCTTTCATCTCTTTTTATCAAGGTTTGATGGGTGAAATAAATTCAAGAAACTCACTAGTGAATAGTATGAATAGTAACCTCTCTTTGGTTTCTTGATTTCAATGGTGGTTTTAGGTTCTAAAAATCATACCAAGCACTCCAAACCTCCACCATCCTCAAGAACACATCTCAAGCTTTCAAGAAAGGTAAAAATCTTTGGCCCAACTTTATTTAAGATTCATTTTTAAGATCCATTTAGTATGTGGTAGTAAACCTAGTATAATGAGTATTATTTGTGAAATCTTGATGATTAAGTTAAGTAGATTTAAGGTTGGTTGTTGTTGCCTCAAGAACATGATGTTCTTGATAGGAGTTTGTGTGTTGATGATGATATGATGATTGTTGGTGGTTCTGTTAAGAGTTAAGGCGTAAACGAAACCCCGATCGTAAACGTAACTTCGTTAAAACCAACAAATCGTAACTTTAAGTTTCTGCAGAAATTACCGAAGTTGTAAACTGTATTTTCTTGAAAAATAACCCTCTTTTAGGATAGACAATGTTATAAGGATCATTTAGGCGCTTGAATCGCTTGATTCCGATTTACGGATCAAAAGTTATGACCGTTTTAGTAAAAGTGATTTACGCGACAAAAACTGCTATAAATCACGAACTTTGAAAATATAAAGAATTGACTTAAAAGTGTTCATAAATCATGATATATTTACAGAGAGTAACATATTGAGTTTCATAACTGCCATAAAAAGTTCAAGTGAAAATAATGATTTCTCAATTTTATAAAAATATCGGAGCCGAGACTGCGCAAGTAGAAACCGTGAGAATCCATAAGCGGAGCTGACGACGATAATAAGAATGAACCTAAGATACTTAGGAAAATGAAGTGACCATAATGTGAATATGACTTTAAGGAATGATAAGGGTAGTGTAAGTTGAGAGGGTGCATAATAAGTAGCGCATGAGTGCGGGTTGCCGTAAATTAGAACGGAACCTAACGAAATGAAATGTGTTTATGGTTATAGATTTCCGAGCGGAACCTAGAGCATCCTCCACCTCGAGATACCCAGGCAAGTTTACGAACCCAACTCCATTTTACTGTTGTGTTATGAAAGGATTGTTTTACTATCATTGCATAAATACCATGTTTGCCATGAGACGTAGTTGTTGAAGTTTCGCATAATATAACGATGTTGTACGATAAATATATATCGTGAAATGTTTATTTCGCTTTAAGCATGACATATTATATGGGACCGAGAGTCGGTCGGGATTTAAGATAAAACCCAGGAATCATTCCGATGATATTATAGGACGATTATAAGTCCATAATAGTACGTTTTAAAGGGACTCAACGTCCACTTACGAAACATTAAAACACCTCGAACTTTTATTAAAACGAATTCCCAACGATCATATTCCCTCAACTATATTTTATTGTTCGAATAATAAATACTATATACTTATCCTTTTATCATGGGCGTAGTATACCCCAACAATTATTTATTTCAAACCTGATTAATCATTAAAGATTAATAATTATGTAGACACAAACTAGTTAAGGAATATTATTTTTAAATATTCTTTTAAAGAGTAAACTCATTGGAGGTTTAATTATTTATCGATCATCATTTAATTATTTATTATTTATGAAAGGGTTTATTATTGATTTAAAAATCTTAGATCCTGATTTAAAACATACTTTCTGATTTTGGAATATCATTCGAATAATTTCAGATCGTCGGTGAATATTATCCCGACTTATTAATGCTTTGAATATAGTTTCAAGGAGAAACTTCTCCCCCTTATTAATTATCTGTTGACAACGGTCAACTCACATCCTTAGTACTTCCTCCGAAACTTTCGGAAGTACACATATATATACAGTAAATCTATGCCTATCAACAAGCAAAACGCTTGGAGGAACTTCAATGTGGTTCGAGTTCTCGAGATATGATAGGATTTCCTAATGGACAAGGAAGGGGTAGGATCCAAGTACTTCGTGTATTGGATAGACTACTGGTACAGTAGGAGACGGTACAATATGTACCTATGGACCTGCGAAGTGTATGTATCCCCGAAATGAGGACACATAGCCCGTATGCGGCAAGGGTGATAACCAAGATGTGAAGGTCTCATCCCTCTACTAGTAGAAAAGGTTATTATTATTGTACTACGACTGATCATCGTATACGGTAGCTCCAACGAATGTCCTAATTCTTCCAATTGGAATTACGATGCAATACCGTAACCCAAGTCTAGGTGCTGGGATTACTATTAAGGTATTCGCAGGTTATTAAAATCCCTTAAAGAATTGTTTTCATAAGAAGGTGTGTATCACCAAGGAAAACTATTTTCGAATAAAACATAATTATCATATATGATGTTATCATATAGTCATTTTCATACTGTACTTTATTATGCTGGGCATTATAGCTCACACTTATTTTCTTAGATTGACACAACACAACAGTGAATCAAGATGCCTGCCATGAGAACCACAGCCAGGAAACGGGTAGGAAATGGCCAGCTCTTCCGTAGATTGTTTGGTGCTGTACCACAGGTAGTCAGAATAAGTTGGATTAGTTTTCAGTTGTTTATAGTTCCGCTTATTTATAAGTATGACTTATGTCAGGTAAGAAAAAAGAAATGTATATTTGGCCGGCGGACTAACCTTACTTAAAGGTTCCTCCCCGGTAAGATTAATTACTTTTGGGTTATAATAAATATCACTTGATGGTTGACAATTACTCTATTTATGATGGTTCGTTTCCAAGATAATAACCTGTAAGTGTGTGTGTGATAAGTGTGGGGTCGTGAAGCGTGAGTATTTATATACTGTAGTGTGAGTTATGTGAGTTTAGATGGCGTGGCCTGCGAGACTCCTGACCCCGGGTTTTGGGGCGCCACAGAAATGGTATCAGAGCCTTAGGTTATCAAATCTTGGAAATAATAAGACATAAAATACGTAGACATAAGAATAATAAAATAATCAATTAGAGCTCAAGTCGAGTTCGTCGTCGGACTACACGGGTAGTCTTGACCGTTTTACCCTCAAGGGAATTCCAACTCTAAGTTAGTAACACCCTGCCTATTGTGTCAAGTACCAGTGGAGCCTAGGAGGGAGGTTGATCCTGTTGATGAGGTCATGATTCCTGAGCGTGATCCTATTCCCGAGCCAGAGAGCCCACCCATTGATGATTCAGACGATGACCCTACTGAGGATGTCCTAGAGGAGGAGACTAACCTTCCTATTCCCATAACTAATGGCGTAGTATGGAGGGATGTAGAGATGTACTCACACCAGGTTATTCGCTCTCCTACACCACCCCCAGGGATCCAGAGCCCTATACCCTATACTGATGATGATGATGAGGAGGCGATACGTGCACAGTTTCACGAGGTTCATGACATATCCTCTAGCGACCCAGATTCACCTCTACCACCACCGGCGACTATGCATGTAGCCGTACACGACTGGATAGTGGGTCAGCTTAACGTTGAGATCACTATGGCATCTACTCGCATTGCGGAGTTACGCCAGGCACTGACAGCTGAGAGAGCCGCCTGACTAGGATACCCAGGAGATTTCAGAGCTGCTTCCCCAGCCATAGCCCGCAGGGAGATCGATGGGATTGAGCTCCGTACTAGGGTTCAGATGAAGATGACAGCAGTGGGAGGATACATCCCGGTAGTTGATGCAGAGCTGATGATTGCAGGAGCGATGAGGAGGATGCGTGACCTCACTCGCAGTGATAGTGACTGAGAGACTAGTGACTAGATATGGACCTTGAAGAAGGCTGGGTGACTTGTCACCAATTTTGATAGGATAGCTAGTAGTAGATAGCGTTCCCAGCCCTTCAGGGTACACGGCTTATGTATTTTCATTTCAATATTCGGAACTAGTAGTGATAGATTGTAATCAGGCATGTATGAACTCAGCTAGTTGTTTCATCCCCAAGATATAAGTGGGAGATCTTATTAATATATATCTAAGCAGTTATTAAAAAATGATGTCTATATTATTGCACTTTATAAAACCTGCTAGATAATAAATGACATGCTTACATACGAATAAAATAATCCAACTGTTATAATTACAACTATGTTGACCAATTTTCATTATCAGAATAATGCCACCCCGTAGAAGAGGAACCAGGGCACAACCCGCAGAATTTGTTAACCAACAACGAGGTGACCCTGTAGGGAATGAGGAAAGTGAAGAAGACCTAGACTATAATGAATATGATGAGGAAGAATATATAGAAGAAGAGGCTGAGGATACCCATCAGGAAGGGAACCCCAAGAATGAATTTATGGAACTGTTAAGAGCAAATCTGAACCAACAGCCTATTCTACCACAACCACATGCTGCCCAACAGACTGCAGCTACTGCCTTTAGAGCCTTCAAATTTCTCAAACCCCCAGAGTTTCTAGGATCTGTCGACCTCATTGAAGCACGGGCCTGGCTCAAAGAAATAGAAAAGTCCTTCAAGATACTAGGTGTTGAGGAACGACACAAGACTATTTTCGCTTCTTATATGCTGAAAGAAGAAGCTAACTACTGGTGGAAGTCCAAACGAAACCTAGAAACTGATGTTGTGATTCCATGGGATAGATTTACCCGACTATTCTTAGACAAGTATTTTCCTAGGTTTATGGAGACCCAGATAGAGATTAAGTTTCTGGAGTTGAAACAGGATAAGATGACTGTGGTAGAATATGAGGCCAAATTTACTGAGTTGTCGAGATTTGTACCTAAATTTGTGAACACCGAAGAGAAGAAAGCACGAAGGTTTCAGCTTGGTCTGAAACAGTGGATACAGAACCGAGTGGCAGTGTTAGAGCTGACAGACTATGCCACCTTAGTACAGAAAGCCTCGATTTTTGAAGCTGGCAGTGAGCAGAGTGTGAAGGAGAAGGAAAATAGGAAAAGGAAGATAGGAACCCAAGGAATAGGAACCGGAAATAGGAGCCTTCCGAACAGGTTCGTTAGAGGAGCGGTGTCCCAACCTGCACAAGGCCCCGAATTCAGAAAGGCCCCGAGCGTGAGTGTTGGCCAAAGCGTCGGACAATCTAGGGCAACATTTCATAGCCAACCCCGTGCCCCAATACCAGAGTGACAGACCTGTAAGAGAAGACACCTTGGAGTGTGTACCCAGACAAGAGCCCCTCTGAGATGTTACAGGTGCGACCAACCCGGACACCTTGCCAACAACTGTCCCCAATATAGCAAGACATGTTTCAAGTGTGGGAAAGTAGGACACATGAAGAAGGATTGCCCGATAATGAAGCCCCCAGCCTCAGGTATGAGCAGAGCTGCGTCCAACCGACCCCCAGCTGCTAGGACCTTCAACATGACTGTTCAGGATGCTGTTCAAAACACTGATGTGATAGCAGGTACCCTTTTGTTAAATTCTGAACATGCAAATGTCCTATTTGATTCTGGAGCAACCAAGTCTTTTATATCTCAAGATTTTGCTAAAAAGTTAAAACTTAATGCCATACCCTTACGTGAGATATTACGAGTTGAAATAGCAAACAAAGAAATAATTCATGTAAATTAAATACACCCCAAGTGCAAGTTGAAATTAGAAGGGAAGATCTTTGAGGTTGACCTAATCCCATTCGCGTTAGGAGAATTTGATGTAATATTAGGAATGGATTGGTTATCCAGTAACGGAGCGCAAATAGATTGTGAACGGAAGAAAGTAAAGATAAGAGTGCAGAATGAAAAAGAAGTAGTGTTTAAAGGTCAATGACAGAACCAGAAATTTCTACCCATGCTTTAGGAAAAAAGATTGTTAAGGAAAGGTAACGAGGCCTATTTGGATTATGTGATAGATACCAAGAAGGAAGTCCCTAACATATAGGACATACCCGTAGTAAACGAATTCGAGGATGTATTTCCAGAAAACTTACCAGGATTGCCACCTGACCGAGAAATAGAGTTCGCTATAGAATTAGCACCAGGAACGACACCAGTATCCAAGGCCCCATATAGGCTAGCCCCAGTTGAGATGAAGGAACTAGCTTCTCAACTACAAGAGTTATTAGATAATGGAATGATAAGGCCCAGTGTGTCGCCATGGGGAGCGCCAGTACTGTTCGTAAAGAAAAAGGACGGCAGTATGAGATTATGCATAGAATATCGAGAGCTGAATAAGCTGACTATAAAGAATAGGTACCCTCTCCCCAGGATTGATGACCTATTCGACCAACTCAAAGGAGCTGTACATTTTTCCAAAATAGATTTAAGAACAGGATATCACCAGTTGAAAATCAAACCGGAAGATATACCGAAGACTGCTTTTCGCACTAGGTATGGACACTAAGAGTTCTTAGTTATGTCGTTTAGATTAACCAATGCACCCACAGCTTTTATGGATTTGATGAACAGAGTGTTCAAAAAGTACCTAGATATATGTGTGATAGTTTTTATTGATGATATTCTGATCTACTCAAAGACAGAGCAAGAACACGCAGAACATTTGAAGATAGTCTTAGAAATCTTGAGGAATGAGAAATTGTATGCCAAGTTCTCGAAGTGCAAATTTTGGTTGAGAAAAGTTCAGTTTTTAGGACATGTGGTGAGTAGCAAAAGAGTTTTAGTTAACCCTGCCAAAATAGAGGCGGTATCCAATTGGGAAAGACCAACTACCTCAACGGAGGTTAGGAGTTTTGTGGGTTTAGCAGGATATTACCGAAGATTCGTGCAAGACTTTGCTAAGATAGACGGTCCACTGACTAGACTTACCCGGAAGACAGAAAAGTTTGTATGGACAGAGAAATGTGAGGAGAGTTTTTAGGAACTGAAAATGAGGCTGGTGTCAGCACCAGTGCTCGCTCTTCCCGATGGAAATGGAGAATTTGTGATATACAGTGACACATCGCTTAAAGGATTAGGATGTGTACTGATGCAGCACGATAAAGTTATAGCGTATGCCTCTCGGCAATTGAAGGAATATGAGAGCAGATACCCTACGCATGATCTAGAATTAGCAGCCATATTAGTTGCCCTAAAAATTTGGAGACACTACCTATACGGTGAGAAATGTGTGATCTACACTGACCATAAAAGCCTCAAATATATTTTCACTCAAAAGGAACTGAACATGAGATAAAGGAGATGGTTAGAGTTGATAAAAGACTACGACTGTGAAATTTTGTATCACCCGGGTAAAGCCAATGTGGTGGATGACGCCCTTAGTAGGAAGGAACGACTCAAGATGATAATGACATCGGAGGAATTGATTAAGGAATTTGAGAAGATGGAAATTAATGTGAGGATGACCGGTAGAGGAACAGAAAGATTATTTGAGATTAAGCTAGTGCCAGAGCTGACCGAAAAGATACGAGTATGTCAGGAAAAGAAGATGAGTGAGGAAAGAAGAACATTGACCGGTGAAGAAGTGAGATGCGAGAAGGATGAGAAAAGGATCATGAGGTATGCGTCCCGAATTTGGATTCCAAATGTGCAAGAGTTAAAGGACGAGCTGCTGCACGAAGGACACAGCTCTAGATATTCAGTCCACCCAGGAAGTACGAAAATGTACCGTGACCTTAAGGAATATTATTGGTGGCCTAATATGAAGAGAGAAGTAGCAGAGTGGGTCAATAAGTGCTTGACATGCCAGAGAGTGAAGGCTGAACATCAGCGACCTAGTGAACTATTATGACCCCTAGAGATTCCGGAATGGAAATGGGAGCATATAACCATGGATTTTGTGACAGGCTTACCAAGAACAAAGGACAATCATGATGCCATATGGGTTATCATAGATAGATTGACCAAGGCCGCACACTTCCTACCAATCAATGAAAGATACACCGTAGACAAGTTGGTAGATATTCACTTAAAGGAAATTGTAGTGAGACACGGCGTTCCTGTAGCCATAGTGTCAGATAGAGACCCAAGGTTTAATTCCCGATTTTGGAGAAGCTTCCAAGGATGTGTAGGCACCAGACTGAACATGAGTACCGCTTACCACCCCCAGACTGATGGACAAAGCGAAAGGACTATTTAGACCCTAGAAAATATGCTACGAGTATGTGCCATTGATTTCAAAGGAAATTGGGATTAACACTTACCTCTGATCGAATTTGCTTACAACAATAGCTATCACGCTAGTATAGGAATGCCCCCGTATGAAGCTCTTTACGGAAGAAGATGTCGCTCTCCCCTGTGTTGGGACGAAGTTGAAGAACATAAGATATAAGGACCAGAGTTAGTCCAGCAGACTAGAGAAATGGTAGGACTCGTCGGGAAAAGACTGGTAGCAGCCCAGGACAGACAAAAGAAGTACGCCGACCAGACCAGAAAGGATAGGGAATATGAAGTAGGAGATTCTGTGCTATTGAAGGTATCTCCGTGGAAAGGAGTGATGAGA
Organism: Apium graveolens; assembly: GCF_009905375.1. Taxonomy (NCBI): domain Eukaryota; kingdom Viridiplantae; phylum Streptophyta; class Magnoliopsida; order Apiales; family Apiaceae; genus Apium; species Apium graveolens. Next base: position 146,321,178 of record NC_133654.1, on the reverse strand, counting down.
TTTGGAAAGAAAGGGAAGCTGAGTCCCAGATTCATAGGACCCTTTGAAATTTTGAGGAGAATAGGACCTCTAGCTTACGAGCTCGCCTTGCCTCCTAATTTGCAACAAGTACACAACGTGTTCCACGTGTCCATGTTAAGGAAGTACCATGCAGATGCACGACATGTAATAGAATACGAGCACGTAGATTTACAACCAGACTTGACCTACATCGAGCAGCCAATAAGGATAATGGACCAGAAAGAACAAGTGCTGAGGAACAAGACTGTGAAGCTGGTTAGGATCTTATGGAGAAATCAAAATGTCGAAGAGTCAACTTGGGAACTTGAAGACACAATGAGGAATAGATATCCCACTTATTTTCTAATTGATTCCGGGACGGAATCCTTGTTAGAGGGGAAGACTGTAATAACTCGAATTTTTGAGACCTTGTAAAACGTTTATTGAATTGTAACCCTGACGGATGGGAAAAACTTTTGAGCCCACACTATGTAATGCATGAGAAAATAGTTTCAGAGTTTATATTATGATTATACGTACCAAATGAGTGTATGTAAACGCTATTAGTTTTTGAAGAAAACGAACTTTGAAAAACAACCGTATTTATGACTCATTGAGGATTACGGGAATCACAATATAATTACGAGATTAAAATCCTACGGATTTATATTCAAGTAGGATAAATAAAAATATAACGAATAAATACGAAAGGAATTAGATCGCGAACCATTTACAAGTGAGTATTACGAAGAACGTTTAAGTAACCGAGCGAACGTGTAAACGATTAAATAAACGTAACGCACTAACTAAACCATGGTAAGGAAGTAACCATGGTTACTTCATCAAATAGTGAGCTAACCATAGGATGAACAAGCTAGCTTGCAAAATAGTGTGCTAAGGAAGCTAACTAAGTAGTTTAGCTTGTAACCTAGCAAGCTATTAAAATTTGTCCCTAAGATTTGCAACCAAGAATCAACCTAGAATGCTATACTAGGAGAATAAAATCAATTGCTAAGATATCACCTCATCTTCCTAGAAGCAACCTAGCAAAGCATCCAAGAGAAGCAACCAATAGTAGTATAAATACCCTCCCCCCATCACAAGCTTCCACTCGGCTATATCAAAAAAAGGAGAGAATTCAAATTCAAAACTCCAAGTTCTAGCTCTTGTAAAATCATCCAATTAATTCTCAAGCCTTCTAACAATTAAACTAAGGTAAGAAAATTCTTTCATCTCTTTTTAACAAGGTTTGATGGGTGAAATAAATTCAAGAAACTCACTAGTGAATAGTATGAATAGTAACCTCTCTTTGGTTTCTTGATTTCAATGGTGGTTTTATGTTCTAAAAATCATACCAAGCACTTCCAAGCCTCCACCATCCTCAAGAACACATCTCAACCTTTCAAGAAAGGTAAAAATATTTGGCCCAACTTTATTTAAGATTCATTTTAAGATCCATTTAGTATGTGGTAGTAAACCTGGTATAATGAGTATTATTGGTGAAATCTTGATGATTAAGTTAAGTGGATTTAAGGTTGGTTATTGTTGCCTCAAGAACATGATGTTCTTGAGAGGAGTTTGTGTGTTGATGATGATATGATGATTGTTGGTGGTTGTGTTAAGAGGTAGGGCATAAACGAAACCCCGATCGTAAACGTAACTTCGTTAAAACCAACAAATCGTAACTTTAAGTTTCTGCAGAAAGTCCCGAAGTTGTAAACTGTATGATAGGGATGAATAAATCCTGATTGCATAATTAAATATTACAGTTTAGGCTGCAAGGCCCAATAAGAAGATGTATGACATTCAGACCAGAAAGGTTAACATGTTGATCAGGCCTGATGGACCAGATCAGGCCAGATGGAACAAAGAAGGCCCAAAAACCCTGTATATTAATTAATTTCATAACTAATTAATAAAGGAAAAATCAGCTATTGAGAAGAGTCCGGATAAGGATATAAATCCTTGCAGATTAGCCCCAAGGGGACCTAAAAGGATAAGGAATCAGTTTCCTACTATCTAGGACTCCGAAGTCCATTCTAACTATGAGACTTGCTCACCAAGTCTCCTATACCAAGTCCAATTCAAGGACTCCCACATCTATATAAGGGGTCTCACCCCACAAATCAGAACTACGTTTTTTGGCTTGATTTTCTAATTCACAGAGATACGTAGGCATCTCGTAAAGGCAAAATTAAGCTACGAAACACGAGAGCAGCCATTAAAGGCCTTGAGCTCACGTTCCTTAGTACTAAATACAGCAATTATATATATTAGTTTTTAATCCATAACATTTGGCGCCGTCTGTGGGAAGGCACAACAACAACCATGGAGAGAACACGGAGAACAATTAGAGCTCTGGAGGAAGGAACACCATCAGGGACCACCCAGGTGATTTTGTCAACCGTGGAGATTCCTCCCCATTCAACTTATGCAACTACTCAAGGGGAAGCCCAGATAGGGGCAACTCAACCTCAGCCACAAGGAACGACTCCCCCGACTATTCAAGGTACGAATCCTTAAGTTCAACAAGTACATGTACCTGTGAATTCTCGACCCGTCGGGTATGAATATTCAACTGTTGTTACTACTAACCCCCCTTATGGGATGCCCCTTTACCCCGAGGTTGGAGGAAGTGGATATGTTGGGCGGAGTGAAGCACGAGGGCAATCGCCCCCCTACATACGAGGTTTGGCTCCTATCCCCGAGGATCGGGAATTTTCTGGTCCTGACACTGAGAGATACTCCGAATCTTCGGATGATGAAGTAGCCCCAAGAAGGAGGTGTGCTGGAAAAGAGCCGATGGCTGATGGAAGCCAACGCCCTCAAAGCACCCAAGGGGCGAATCCCCAAGAAGTGCAGGAAAGGATCAGGGCTCATGAGGATGAGATTCGAAGGCTGAGGCACGACTTGGAGGTGCACCAGGCCACCAGACCCCAAGCACCTTCTAGAGGGAGAAATCCTCCTCCCATCATAGACCTGGACGGTCCGGTGCAGAGAAGGGCTGTTGTCCCAAGGGCTGATCCAAGCAATCATCTTCCCCTTGGAGATCCTGATGATCCTACTCCACCCTTCACTGAAGGAATAATGAATACCCATATCTCAAGGAAGTTCAAGATGCCAATTATAAAAGCCTATGATGGCATGAGAGACCCCGCTAATCATGTTAGGACATTCTCTAATGCACTACTGCTGCAACCCGTGAATGATGCTATAAAGTGTCGGGCCTTCTCTCAAACCCTGTCGGGTATGGCTCAAAGATGGTACAGTCGCTTTCCCCCAAACTCTATTGGATCGTTCAAAGAGTTAAGTCAGGCTTTTATTAAGCAGTTCATCAGTGGGAGAGTCCATGAGAAAAGTTCAGCATCTCTTATGAGTATTGTGCAGGGAGCTAAGGAATCCTTGAGAGATTACCTGAATCGTTTCACAAAGGAGGCTTTAAAAGTCCCGGACCTTGATGATAAGGTAGCCATGATAGCACTGTAACAAGGAACTAGGGATGAGTTTTCCAAGATGTCCTTGGCCAAACGTCCCCCTGAAAGCATGTTACAGCTCCAAGAGAGGGCAGGGAAGTATATCAAGGTTGAAGAAAGTATGAGGAAGACCGTAGTAAGTAATGAGCCCACTGGAAACAAGAAGAGGAAAACTGATTTAGAATATATTGCAAAGGACAAGTATCCTAGAACCGAACAAAATTCTGATTCAACCCCCAAGAAGGGAGGACCTGGGCAAAAGTTCACTGAATATGCTAAGCTGAATGCTCCTAGAAGCCAGATTTTGATGGAGATTGAGAAAGATAGAGATATTCGCTGGCCTAAGCCCTTGAAGGCTGATCCCGCCAAACTAGATAAAAGCAAGTATTGCAGATTTCACAAAGATGTTGGCCATGACACCGATGAGTGTAGGCAATTGAAAGACGAAATTGAGTTTTTGATTCGAAAAGGAAGATTGAACAAGTATACTGGAGAAGGAGGAGACAGGAATAATAATGGAAGGAAGAACTTTGAAGATCGTAGGAGGGACCAAGACGATCAGGGGCGTAATCCCCAACCTAGAGGGCCGGTTATAAATGCAATTTTTGGAGGGCCGCGACCTCGAGGGCCTGTGATAAACACGATCTTTGGAGGTCCAACTGCTGCTGAATTGTCCAAAAATTCCAGAAAGGCATATACTAGAGAGGTTATACATATTGTAGGAGAAGCCCCGAAGAGGGCCAGGACAGAAGTAACATTGGCTTTTGATGATTCTGACCTAGAGGGTGTAAAGTTTCCTCATGACGACCCGCTGGTAATAACACCGATAATAGGAAATAGCCCAGTTAAGAGGGTCCTTGTGGATAATGGTGCTTCTATGGATATCTTGCTCCATAACACCTTTCTAAGGATGGGGTATAACGACTCCCAGTTGACACCAACCGACATGCCGATATATGGATTTGCTGGAGTAGAATGTCCTGTAGAAGGGATAATCAAGTTGCCAACCACCATAGGTACGGAACCAAGACAAGCAACGCAGATGTTGGATTTCGTGGTAGTAAAGGCTAGTTCAACTTATAATGCTATTATGGGAAGAACAGGGATACATGCCTTCAAGGCAGTCCCTTTTTCCTACCATTCAGTCATGAAGTTTCCCACCCGAAACGGGATTGGAGAAGAGAGAGGAGATCAAAAAATGGGTAGAAGTTGTTATGTGGCCTCATTGAGGGCATATGGAGTCGGGGGGTAGGTTCTTCCTATTGAAGATATGGATTTCCGAGGAAATGAGGAGAAGAGAGGAAAGCCAGCAGAAGACTTGGTTTCGGTTTCTTTAGACCCCGAGAATCCTGAGAAGATGACTTTCATTGGAGCCACATTAGAGGAGCCCCTTAAAGGGAAGTTGGTGAAATTTTTGCAAGAAAATAGTGATGTGTTTGCATGGTCAGCAGCTGATATGCCAGGCATAGACCCGGAGCTGATTACTCACAAGTTAAACGTGGATCCAAGCCGGAAGACAGTGAAACAAAAGAAAAGAAATTTTGTCCCGGAAAGACAAGAGGCTATAAAACAGGAAGTAGAAAAACTCTTAGAGGCAGGTTTCATTGAGGAGATTCAATTTCCGGAGTGGTTAGCAAATCCTATAATGGTGAAGAAGGCTAATGGAAAGTGGATGATGTGTATAGACTTCACTGATCTGAATGATGCATGCCCTAAAGACTGTTTTCCGTTGGCAATGATTGATACTTTGATTGATGCCACTGCTGGGCATGAGATGCTGAATTTCATGGATAGATTTAGCGGATACAACCAGATCAAAATGCATAAGGATGACATTCCAAAGGTATCATTCATCACTGACTTTGGTGTTTATTGTTATCTTGTTATGGCATTTGGTCTTAAGAATGCAGGAGCCACCTATCAAAGGTTGGTAAATAAAAATTTTAAGGATCTTATTGGAAAGACTATGGAAGTCTATGTAGATGACATGTTAGTCAAGAGTCTAGTAAAGACTGATCATATAACCCATTTGAGGGAAGCTTTTGAAGTCCTGAGGTACCACAAGATGATGTTGAATCCTATGAAGTGTGCTTTCGGAGTAGGATCTGGAAAATTCTTGGGATTGATGGTCTCAAAGAGAGGAATTGAGGCTAACCCCGATAAAATAAAGGCAATCCTGGATATGGAACCACCAAAAACTGTCAAGGATGTTCAGAAGCTCACAGGAAGGGTTGTTGCGCTAGGACGATTAATCTCCAAGTCAGGAGACAAGTGCCTATCATTCTTTAAGTCATTAAAAAATATTAAGGACTTTGTATGGAGCGAAGCGAATCAGAAGGCTTTCGAAGAATTGAAGGGATATATGGCGCAGGCCCCGTTATTGGCCAAGCTAGTTTTGAGTTAAGTTTTGTTCTTGTACTTGGCTGTTTCAGAGAGTGCCTTGAGCGCAGTGTTGGTTAAGGAGGAACTAAAAGTCCAGAAACCCATATACTATGTCAGCAAAATTCTGCATGGTGCTGAATTGAATTATTCAACTATCGAGAAATTTGCTCTACCATTGGTAATGGCTTCGAAAAAGCTGTGTCCTTACTTTCAGGCTCATCAGATTGAGGTGCTAACAAATCAGCCACTGAGAAATATCATTCACAGTCCCAAGGCAAGTGGCAGATTGATTAAGTGGGCAATAGAGCTGGGAGAGTTCGATCTCAAGTATAAGCCGCGAACGGCAATAAAAGCCCAGGCGCTAGCTGACTTCATGGTGGAATGTACCATACCCAACCAAGAAGTCGGGGGGCAGGGAGATACCACACCACGAGACAAGGGAGTCGATAATGGCGACAAAGAGAAGGAAAAAGAATATTGGGTTCTCTATTTTGATGGAGCATCAAAAACAAACTCCAGTGGAGCAGGATTGGTTTTGCAAAGCCCTGATGGGTTCTTAATTGAGTATGCTATGAAGCTAGACTTCCCAACCACAAACAATGAGGCAGAATATGAAGCCCTAATACCTGGCCTTGGCCTAGCGGGAACACTTAGAGTCAAAAACTTAAAGGTCCGTGGGGACTCGAAGCTGATCATATCCCAGGTAAAGGGAGAATTTGAGGCAAGGGATGATACGATGACTAAGTATGTCCGCCTAGTAAGGGCTGTGACGACCCAATTTAATGAATGCCATGTTGAGCACATTCCAAGGGAAGAAAATGCTAAGGCGGATGCGTTATCAAAGTTTGCTTTATCGGAGATAGAAGAAAGTTCAGGAAGTGTGTACTTCCGTGTTTTGAAGACTAGAAGCATAGATGTTAAACTTGTGGCTCCTATAGGCCTGGGGACGTCGTGGATTGATCCTATTAAGGCTCACATTCAAACCGGTTGGTTGCCAAGCGATGCAACTGAAGCATGGCAGTTAACTGTTCGGGCACTAAGGTACTCTTTAATAGATGGGATTCTGTACAAAAGATCTTTCGCGGTTCCTTATTTAAGGTGTCTCAGGCCCGATGAGGCACGCTTGGCTCTTGAAGAAGTGCATGAAGGCATTTATGGACAACACTTGAGGGGCAGGGCTTTGGCTCATAAGATAACTCGTTTAGGTTTTTATTGGCCAGAAATGATGGCGGATGCCAAAGAATATGTGAAGAAATGTGACCGCTGTCAGAAGTATGCACCTGTTGTTAGACAACCCCCCGAGATGCTGACCTCTATCAACTCGCCCATTCCTTTTGCTATGTGGGGAATGGATATTTTGGGGCCTTTCCCCATGGCCACGGCACAAAGGAAGTTTCTGATTGTAGCCATTGATTATTTCATCAAGTTGATTGAAGACAAACCTTTGGCCAAGATCACAACTAAGCAGGTTGCACAATTCCTGTGGGAAAACATTATGTGCCGATATGGAATTCCCCGTATCCTCGTCACTGACAATGGAACACAATTCAACAATGAGGAATTCAAGAAGTATTGTGAAGAAAATGAAATTGAGTTACGGTTCACCTCTGTGGCTCACCCACAAGCCAATGGGCAAGCGGAAGTAGCAAATCGAATAATCCTGGATGGACTAAAAAAGAGGATCGAGAAGTCAAGAAATAATTGGGTGGATGTGATACTTCCCATATTATGGGCCTATAGGACTACCTGTAGAGTCACGACAGGAGCGTCGCCCTTCATGTTGGCATATGAGGCAGAAGCAGTAGTTCCTGTGGAGATATCACATTCCTCTCCAAGGATTCAGGCTTTCAATGCAGAAGAAAATGAGGAAGGGCAGAGGTTAGCCCTAGATCTAATTGATGAAGTGCGAGATGAGGCACATGCAAAGATAGTGGAATACCAAAAAAAAAGCTTCGTTTTATTACAACCTAAGGGTTAAAGAAAGATTCTTCAAGCAAGGAGATTTGGTATTAAGGAAAGTGGAAGCTTCTTGTGTAGGACAGAATGGAAAACTTGCCCCAAATTGGGAAGGGCCGTACAGAGTCAAGAGCGTTCAGGGTAGGGGAACCTACAAGCTGGAGACTATGGATGGTTTTGAAGTCCCGAGAACCTGGCACGCACAAAACCTGAAGGTTTACTACGTGTAAGATAGTCGAAGTACGATTCTCACTTGTCATTGTGACAAGTAGGTTTAAAAGCACCTTGAAGCTTTGTTTGCGTAGGATTTTATATTCCAGTAGAATTTACATTTTCTAGTTATTATTGATTAGGATTGAACCCATGCTATGTAAGGTTTTGAAAAACCAGACTTCATATTAAAGAGTTTGAAATTATTTCAATCTAAGGGTGTTTAAAGTTCAAATGCATATTAAGTATTGTAAAGATAAAGTAGAAAGAGGCAAGTAAGGAAAGCAACATATGTAATAACCCCGAAGGGTAACAAGTTCTGACATAAACAAAGTTCACATATTGTCTAGAAAGAAGATATACATAAAAAAAATTTAGGCCTCGGAAGGCTCGGATTCTTCGGAACCACTATCTGAAGTCTTCTCGGACGTCTCAGTCATCCCCTCAGAAGTCCCCGTAGAGGTTCCATCAGAACCGCCTTCGGATGCTTTGGATGATGCGGGAGACACTAGATTCTGAGGCGCAGCCCTTGGAGGCTCTTCCACCCTGACCTTCTTCACAGCAGGCGCAGAATCTTCTTTGGAAGAAGTCTCCTCCTCCCCAGAGCTGGACTCGAGTTCTTTCCTCTTGTGGCCTGGGCTCCCTGAAGGGCCGACTTTGATCAGATCAGCAAGCTTGTTAGTAACACCCCCGAGCTCCGGAACTCCCACAGGGTAAGGAAATGAGGACTGCTTGAGGACTTCTGGAAATTCATCTTGGATGGCCTCCACAGCAGCATCCCAGCCTTCTTTATAGCTAACTGGGTGTAGTAGGGCATCGTGCTCCACCATCAAGTCCTTGAACTCCTGGGTGTCTATCCAGTCGTCAAAGGCTTTATCCTTCTGAGCCTTCAGAATATCATTTTCAGCCCGGGCCGTTTCCAAGTCAGAAGTGGATGAGGCCAGTTGAGCTTCAAGGGCCTTTATTCTCTGGTTGGCCTCCTCCAACTTCTTGTTAGCATCCTCCAGGACAACCTTCCAAGCCTTAGCTTGGTGAATCGCCCCTTGGAAATGGGCATTAGCCTGCAAGAGAAGCAGCAAAAGTATGAGAAAAGAAACATAAAAAGGTAAGTATGAAGGGCATAGGAAAAGGACGTACCGTCGCTAAAGCCCGGGCTCCGAAAAGCTCATTTCCCTCTAAGTCCTGTTGAAGGACAAAGTCTTGATAGTCCACCGGGGAGATGGAATGCTTAGACCATTCCTTCGCCAGCGCCGTGCTGCCAACGATTGAATCCTTACCCCGGATCCCCCAAGAAGGTTGAAAATAGGTCCCTGGCCTCTGCTTGGTGCGCAAAACTTGGTTGGGGCCTTCTTCGCCTGGTTCCATTGCTTGGAGGAGGAACTCAGGGAAGCGGTCACCAAGGCGTGGGTCTTTAAAGACCTTTCCAGCCCTTTTCATCCTGGTTGTCTCCAGGTCTTTAGGCTTGGTAGCCTCCTCAATCTTCTCAGCCACTGTGACAAGCGAGATAAGTTGAAGAATCAGCGGAATAAAAAAAAAGAGTTAAGGAAGGAATCTTACTTTTCTTAGGGACGGGCGAGAGGCCGCGTTCTACTAGGACGGTCTCCCGGATAAGGTCCCAAGAATGGGAAGTCCTATTATCTTGTGTAAGGAGGTTGAAAGCTCTAGCCTCCTCCTCAGACAAAGTTATATCATTTGGGCTCCCATCGACGGCAAGCCCAAAGGACGATCGAAATAGGGTGTCCCAATCTCCACCCTCCCAAACGACGAACAAAAAATCTTTCTTCCACCCCAAGTTGTTGTCAGGGATGGACTTCCCGTTCACAATGTGGGGAATAGTGGGGCACTGGTTTAGAGAAATCCAACCCGGACTTTTATTAGGACTGTTTTTGAACTGGAAAATTTTCCTGAAAATGGCAACGGAAGTAGGGACATTGTGCTTGGCACATTGTGACAGATAGCACAGAATAAGCCTCCAAGAATTAGGGGGAGTTGGCAAGGGTTGATGCCTACATCAGCCAGTAATAGAGGAATGAACGGATGAAAAGGGAGTCTGATACATGCCCTTAGAGTATCCCTATAGACGCATAATGCGTCCTTCTTCTACTGGAAGGCCCTATCGGCCGGACCTGCAAGAACCAGCTTAAAAGGTTCCTTGATTTTGAAGCAGCTGCTCAACTTTTCCAGCTCCTTGGGATCCCGCAAAGCATTAATGTGGTCGTGCGCGTCCAGATGCGCATCATACGGGTACTCATCCCCTCGAGTGTTGATCATGTCGATTAAAGAAGTGTACCTTGATCGAATAGGGAATTCGTTGGACTTTCTAGCCACGTTCATTTTGGCCAAGCAAATCATTTTCTTGTCAGCCATCTGAAAAAGGGGGGCACATAGACATGTTATCCTAAAAAACAAAGGGGGGGGGTGCACATAATGGAAAATAAGACACAAGAAGTAAAGGGAGGGATTTTACCTGAAGAAGCGCTCCTAAAAAAGGCTTTGAGCTCCGACTTGCTGTTATTGCTCTGAGAAACTTAGCAGGAGGAGAAAGAAGAAAAACTTAGAAATGAGAAAGTGAGCAGTAGTAGCCTCTCCTTACTCCTTTATATAAGAGGAAAAGGAAAGTTGAAGGGACGAAAGCCCATTAAGGAAAGCGGCCCAAAGAAAAAAGCCCAGAAAAAAGGAATATTCCAGAATAATTCCAAGGAATTCTAGAGAATTCCAAATCAATAAAGAGGCCCAATGAGATTTAAGGCCCAATAAAGAGGCCCAGTAAGATTTAAGGCCCAATAAAGAGGCCCAGTAAGATTTAAGGCCCAATAAAGAGGCCCAGTAAATATTTAAACGCCCAATAAGAAGGCTAGGCCCAAATCCAATTAGGATTTGGAAAAAGGTAATAACCTAAATTGTGGCCCTACAAGTTGTAAGGCCCAATGAAGTTAGCTAGTGGAAGACCAGAATTCAGGTCGAACCCCAGGTCGTGAATCCTGCCCGAAATCTTTCGAGCAGGCACCCGAAAATAACGGGTAAAAAAGACCAGGATTCAGGTCGAATTCCAGGTTGTGAATCCTGCCCGAAATCTTTCGAGCAGGCACCCGAAAATAATGGGTAAAAAAGACCAGGATTCAGGTCGAATTCCAGGTCGTGAATCCTGCCCGAAATTTTTCGACTAGACACACGAAAACAATGGAAAATAACAGGACTGGATTGAGGTCAAAGCTTCTACCAGGAATGAGGTCGAAATAAACCAAGTATTTTTCAAGAATGGGGTTTAAAACCTATACTAAAATCCAGGTCGAAATCGACTAGGATCCTGGTCGAAAACCAGGTCGTGAATCCTAGTCAAAATCCTTCGACCAGGAAGCATAAGAAACAGAGAATTTTCGAACAGGATTTAGGTCGAAACATCGACTAGAATCCTGGTCGAAATCCTAGTCGAAAAGTTCAAGACCAGGAATTGAAAAGAGGGGTGAGTTTTCGACCTAGATCCAGGTCGAAAGTTCGACTAGGATCCTAGTCGAATTCCAGGTCGTGAATCCTAGTCGAACTCCTTCGACCAGAATTGCAAGACTGACCCATATTTTTGACTAGGATCCAGGTCGAAATTTCGACTAGGATCCTGGTCAAAAAAGGGTTGAAAATCTGAAAAATCCCAGAAAAATAAGGATAAATTCCAGAAATTAAAGGAAAAAATCCAGAAAAATAAGAAAAAATCCTGAAGTCAAGGAAAAAATTCCTGAAAATTAAGATAATTCCTGAATAAAGGGAATAAAAGTAAACCGTTGTAAACGTGTAGGTCGCTCTATACTTTACGCAAAACGATACCCAGTTAAGGAATAATTGAACTTAACTTTCGCGAAATCTTATACGGTTTCTCAAAAGTTGGGGGGCAAATGATAGGGATGAATAAATCCTGATTGCATAATTAAATATTACAGTTTGGGCTGCAAGGACCAATAAGAAGATGTATGACATTCAGACCAGAAAGGTTAACATGTTGATCAGGCCTTACAGACCAGATCAGGCCAGATGGAACAAAGAAGGCCCAAAAACCCTGTATATTAATTAATTTCGTAACTAATTAATAAAGAAAAAATCAGCTATTGAGAAGAGTCCGGATAAGGATATAAATCCTTGCAGATTAGCCCCAAGGGGACCTAAAAGGATAAGGAATCAGTTTCCTACTATCTAGGACTCCGAAGTCCATTCTAAATATGAGACTTGCTCACCAAGTCTCATATACCAAGTCCAATTCAAGGACTCCCACATCTATATAAGGGGTCTCACCCCACAAATCAGAACTACATTTTTTGGCTTGATTCTCTAATTTAGAGAGATACGTAGGCATCTCGTAAAGGCAAAATTAAGCTACGAAACACGAGAGCAGCCATTAAAGGCCTTGAGCTCACGTTCCTTAGTACTAAATACAGCAATTATATATATTAGTTTTTAATCCATAACACTGTAGTTTCTTAAAAATAACCATTTTTTAGGATAGAAAATGTTATAAGGATCGTTTAGGTGCTTGAATCGCTTGATTCCGATTTACGGATCAAAAGTTATGACCGTTTTAGTAAAAGTTATTTATGCGACAAAAACTGCTATAAATCACGAACTTTGAAAATATAAAGGATCGACTTAGAAGTGTTCATAAATCATGAAATTTTTACAGAGAGTAACATATTGAGTTTCCTAACTTCCATAAAAATTTCAAGTGAAAATAATTATTTTTTAATTTTATAAAAATATCGGAGCCGAGACCGCGCGAGTAAAAACCGTGAGAATCCA